>NW_018408155.1:420738-533709 GCF_002113885.1 Mizuhopecten yessoensis
CGATATATTTATGTAACCAGGCGATATCTTTATGTAAACAGGCGCTATCTTTTTGTAAACAGGCGTTATCTTTATATAAACAGGCGATATTTTTATGTAGACAGGCGATATCTTGATGTGGACAAGCGATATCTTTATGTAAACAGGCGATATATGTATGTAAACAGGCGATATTTTTATGTAAACATGCGATATCTTTATGTAAACAGGCGATATCTTTATGTAAACAGGCGTTATCTTTATGTAAACAGGCGATATCTTTATGTAGACAGGCGATAGCTTATGTGGACAAGCGATATATTTATGTAGACAGGCTGTATCTTAATGTAGACAGGCGATATCTTTATGTAAACAGGCGTTATCTTTATGTAAACAGACGATATCTTTATGTAGACAGGCGATATCAAATGTTATTAAACAGACGATATCTGTATTTAAACAGACGATATCTTTATGTAAACAGACGATATATTTATGTAGACAAGCGATATCTTTATGTAGACAGGCGGTATCTTAATGTAGACAGGCGATATCTTTATTTAAACAGACGATATCGTTCTGTAGACAGGCGATATCAAATGCTATTAAACAGACGATATCTTTATTTAAACAGACGATATCTTTCTGTAGACAGGCGATATCAAATGTTATTAAACAGATCTTATAGCATTATACAACATGACAACAAATAATATATGCATCCATGAACATGTTCATGTAAACAATTAAAAACATAAAACATTGCACGACAAGTTAATAATCTGTGAAGATAAAACATTTAAAATATATACACAAACATAATCTATAGATACATTAGCAAATAAACTTATATTTAATAGCATAACAAAAATAATATACTAACTTGCAAACAATATAATTTTTAGCAAGATTGACAGATCGATATGTTGGATGGATATTCATATTAAACGTCTTTTCCATGTTCGTATTAATGATGGTTCACCCTAACTGTCTTAAGCGTCCAACACAGATCACATATCGAGATGTATACGGTATTGATTAAACAACCATTATATATCTTAGTCAGGTAGCTTAGCTTGAAGATTTATTGATGACTTTTATTGATACAACATAACTAATAAACAATTGTCATTATTTTAACAAACGGCACTGTTCACAGATATACAGAATAGAGGTTTTTCTATATACAAATTTAGTGCTTTATGAGTTTTGAAGGAATTGTCGATATCATGCAGCCTTATTGATATTCATAATGGGTTTTCCGGTGTATGATGTTAGACGATGATAACGTAACATGATTGACATGATAACAAATCGACCCTAAATATTGAAGTAAACGAATACACGATTTGTAATGTATGCCCATTTTCCTTTTTTTTGTCAACTTTATTGACGTCTTCTGATAAATTATGATTCACTTCAGTGGCAACGATGGCCAGGTTGTTAAGGCGTCTGACATTCTTCTACCACTAGCCCTCCACCACTGGGTCGCCGTCCGAGGCCTACGTTGGGCAGTCGTTAGGTCGGTGGTTGTTCTCTGGAAACTCCGGCTTTCTTCCAACACCGAAACCTGGCACGTCCTTAAATAGCTGTTAATGGGACGTAAAATACAAGCAAGCCAAATGATTCAGTTTATCGACAAAGTGGATACATAGACAATGAACATGTATTCATTAAATCAAAATATTGACACTTTACTAAGTGTAGCCTATGCTGATAAATTGATGCTGAACGTTAGTCAAGGCAGCAAAGTGTTGTTATATTAATGCTGAATGTTTCTGAAGTATATCTTAGGCTATTGTATTGACACTGAATACGTGTTCATTTAAGCAATGTATGTTTTAGCAGCTGTTTCTATGGCCCTATAACACACATTGCTATTTACGACAAACTTTATAAAGCCAGGCAGTGTGTTATAGGACCATAATACTATTTGCTAAAATTTTCATCATTTATATTTACATTTTGATAAAGTAGGTATGTGTTATTTAGTTATTTTGAACAGCAAATTAAGTGTCGACAACAATGAAATTGACGATCTTACAATAGCAAATGATGTTAAAGTTTTACAACAACGCTTGCCTTCTCGATGCATTGCAATGGTAGGATGCAGAGCTAATGTGAATACGTTACCATCACGTTGTTCTATTAACGCTTAACGTTCTTCAAGTGAAGCGTTACGTTATTAATTGACGCTAAGCGTTTGTTTAATGTAGCATTGGTTGGTATACCCGTAATAATGCCGAATATGTGTTAAGTGTAGGATAACATTGTCATGTATGTTGATATTCATCCCTCAGTATCCAACATCACATTACAGTAAATATTTCTTTAGACGTATTTATGGATGCAAAATTGAAGTTCATTTTCTAAACAACTCAAAGTAATCGTTTCGTACTCTGTTATATAGCTAGTACTAGTACTAGTCCGAAAAAACATACACACATACCGAATATATAATGTAAGGGTAATTAGTGATAAGGAGAGACGTTTTACATATATGCTATAACATCCAAATATAAAAATGTTTGTTTATATATTGTATGCCGATATTCATTGTATCAAGAGGTACGGGATCATTTGCACTTCGAAAGTAACATCATCAGGGAGCTATGAAACACCACTGGCATGAACAAGACTCACACAACACCATACCACCCGAAGGGAAACGGCGCTTGTGAGCGATTCAACAGGACTTGGTTGGGAATGATTGGAACATTGGAGGATGTACATGAGAAAGACTGGAAAGCTCACACAGCAAGCCTTGTACATGTCTATAACTGTTCACGACAAGAAACAACAGGACATAGTCTATATGTTTTGATGTTTGGGGGAGAGCCAAATTTACCTGTGGATATAGCGTGTGGTGTCATTAAAGATGGAAACGAAGAGACTAGTACAGTGTATGCGGGTAAACTAAAGCAGCATTTTAAAATAGCCTATAGACTTGCTAGAGAGCATTCCACGAGGGCAAAAGCGAGTCAGAAGACCAACTATGATCGCCGCATTCGTGTAGCTGTATTAGAGGGAGAAGACAGAGTGCTTGTAAAGATTGTTAGTTCGAAGGAAAGCATAAACTGGTAAATAGATCGGAGGAAGATCCATATATCGTCATTTCCAGACCAAACGAGGATGTTCCAGTTTATGTGACGAGGAGAGAATCAAATGGCCATGTTCCACAAATAGGTACATTTTCTATTTTAAACTTATGTATTGATGAATGTATTTTATTGTACTCTTTGTCTATTTATTAAGTAACCTCCGTATCAATAAATACTGAGCTAAGATAAGATAAGATTTACATCATATGTTGAATATTACATGTGTATGAATATCAGTAAATATAATGTGTAAATCTATTTGTAATATAACTTTTATAATTGATAGAACTATTATCGTACATGTAACGTAATAAGATAACTTCTTGTAAATTCAAATTGTGCTACATTTTTTTTAATTATGTGCGTTATGAATGCGTTGTAGATACCATACATATATCTGAAATGTAATTATTATACAATTGCAGGGTTAGATCATTTATGTCAAAGGAATCGGAACCACGCACAATAAATCGGGAAGAACTCTCACAGTGTTTGTTGATGTTTTAATCTACAAAATCCACCACTGCTACAATGGAGGCTCCAGAGGGATACATGTTGTTACCGTGTAAACATTCTAGAACTACCATCCTAGCTTAATAAAATGTTTATCATATTCCTCTCTCTAATTTAGTCCTTAGTTCTTATTTCAACATCAGAAAATGATAAAAAAAAAACTAGACTAAATAAATCAGCTACTGATAATGAAAACCCTCTATAATAATGTTCTAGAAAGTTCGTGTTCTACAGTCACAACGTAAACATTAGCGACCTTGCACTTGAGTTCGCCTTGATATCTGTCACGTGACACATTTTTCTACCTTTGACCTATATTTACATATGTCGTCACATACCCAGGTATAAGTAACGGATCACCTACTTCTATGGGTCTAAGTACGTATACCTGCTGTACACGAGAGGACTACCATTTTATTTACTCAATCATCGTGACATTTATTTCGACACTTTGTTAAGAACATTTGTGCTTATTGTACCGGAATGTTTATGTATTCCGATTCATATTCAAAGAGGAAATCGCGTTGTTAATTAGGAATGCTCTATCGATCATGTAAGTATGAGTTACTTTGTTACATAGAAATATACACCGAATGCAATGTTTACATGTTAACTGATATTATAATGCTTGTGAAAATGAACATATTTTAGTTTGGTGCTAGGGGTGTACATGTAGTAATAAGGTTATTCGGTACATGATAGACCGGTAGCAATCATCAGCATTACCAATGCGTCTCTATTGTGTTAAGCAATGGGAGGTAGAGATACATATCTGATAGGATATTTTGTTTATTGTTTCTTTTTCGTTAGTTTTGTATTACAATCTGTTTTAATGGCCGCAGGGAAAACGAAAGGGAAATACCCTTATCGTATTTTGTAGGGGATTTACTGACCCGCAAGGAACTCTGGGATAGATGAAACACAAATGAAAAAGGACAACAATCCATTTAGATACTTTGTTCTGCACACACACCATACACCCACACAAACACATAGTGCATTTTTTAAAGCGTTTCAGTTGTTGGAAATGATGTGTGGGTTAGTATGTTGGATATTTGGTGTTGGAGAAAGGAAACACCCCTTCCTACTTGTAACAACATCAACACAAACATGGCGGGTGACATTAAACCTCGTTTATTGCTCAAGTGCGCATGTGCATACAAACTACAGATTACACATCGAGTTACTGTATAAGGGAGATCACTCGTTAAAAGGCAAGCTATCTTTAATTCTGTAACACTACTCAGCGAACGATCCGCACGCGTGGGGCATTTAATAACACCAAACACCAGGCCGATATCCTGTAATGAATTACTCATCATTGTTAAATGAAATAAAACACTGCCCGACTACATGCTAACATTAAATTTATGAATGGAAGTATTTATAATGCAGAATATTTGCTTTATTTCATTTTTAAGATACCCACGTTATAATTTTATGCATACAAACTATACTTTGTTTCATGTAAAAAGAGCCCTAGTGTTTTTCAATTATTAAGCATTTGAACACAAACCAAAAATAACAAAAGAACATACGAAAGTGCGGGGACTGTCCTGTGGTATCCTGCTTTGTGTAGTTGTGTGCATGGACAAGTGCAGCGATGCGGGCTTTCGTATTTTGTTTTTGTTTCCTTTTCCTATATTACCCAGCATTTCAACCAAAGCTTAATTGAATATTTCGCAAATTCCATTTCCCATGGAATAATAACTGGTAGTGTGAGACGTGTATTCCCAGTAATGGTGCAGAGTTCCTGCAATAGGGTGTCCTCAAAGTGTAGGCCTCAGTCTGTGTGAAATCACATAATGGGCGTCAACATGTCTCTGCTGTTGCCTTTGCAAGTTGGTTGCGTGTGGGCACTGCGACGGCATATTGTGTGAAATGATACGTCATGATAAGTATGTGGCTCATTCGTCCCTTAGATATTTTTTAAGTCTGAAAATCTAAGCACATCTGCTAATTACTGGTACTTTTCCTGGATGTTTTTTTTCCTAAGTACCAATCGGCTGTAATTTTTTATCCACAAATCCACATCCCGTGACATCCCACACATGTAAAACCTGTTTTTAGTAGTCGTAGTATTTTTTAACTCTGTCCATGTGACCCAACTTGTCATTCACCATCTCCATGATTATTTTCCGTTCCTTTTAAAAAAAACTGACCCTTATCTAGTGATTGATGTAATATTTGAACTCAACACAGTAGAATCACCCAAAACGGTTCGTCTGTAGGGAGCACTATATCATAGTATGTCTTTCTTCTCAATGAAGTGCGACTCAGTCTTGATTTCGTTTAAGCCTCATACAAAAACAAAATATTATTAAAAATGGGGACAAAAAATAAAATCGATTGAAGTGCAAACAAGCAAGCATTTAAATCATCTAAACTAAATACGTTGCCTACATTGTATCACAGGTGGCACCACACGGATATGTTCCAGAAATTACCCGTGTAATGACATCCCGTAAACACTAGCTGCCTTGGGCGACCTAGACCCTTTACATGTGTAACACGTATCCTTACCTTTGACATCATCTATTTCTTCATTAGAACACGAGATATAAGTAAACGAGTACACCGGCCTTCAAATTTGTTGGCTGACGTCCAACAGTATATTTACCCCATTCATAGTGACATTCACCTGGCATTTTACAAAGAACATTGGTGTTAAGTGTGACTGCTGGTTCCTACTTGGAATGTTTATGTGTATAGATTCATTTTTGAAACGGAAATTGCGGCGTAAGTTGGAATGTCCTTTCGAACATGTAAGTACAAATATTTTAAATAAATATTACAATGAATGCAATATTTACATGTTTATGTCCGATCCTAACGCAAGGGGAATTATCCGTAGTTCAGTTTTTTTACTCGTGCTTGTCATGCTTTTCAAGCATTAATAACTTCTTTAATATGTAATAACATTGGTATTCAGTACACAATTAGGCCTTTAGCATAGACATCGGTAGGTCTTCAACGATATAGGAGTTCGGTGACAACAAAAAACATAACCAATGAATGATTCTCTGTTGAGTTAACAGACGTTTTGTTTTTATCTTTTTCTTGCCTGTCTGTTTATTTGTTTGTTATTTTAAAATGTGCTCTGTATTGATTTTAATAAAGACCACCGAAACGAAGGGGGAATATCCTTTTCCTGTTTTGTAGGGGAACACCCTTACTGTACCAAGCTAACGATTCGCACACTTAACACGTTCAATAACACCAAATACCTAGCCGGTATCTGCGTGTAATTCCCTTACTCATTGTTAACTGAAATAGAACAACGCTCGCCATAATGTCAATCATTAATTTATGAATGGAATCCCATCTCTTGTTTATGTGAATAATACAGAATATTGATTTCATTTCATCTTGAACTGCCAACGTTAAAATTTAACGAATTTATTATTTTCTATGAAAAAACGAATCCTTGTGTGTTGAAACTATTTAACTTTTGAATCCCAAATTTGTGTAAGAAATGAACAACTTGGCCATTTCTTAGATGCATGCAAGCGAGTTAAGAATCCTAATACACGTTTGATTACTTTTTTGATTTAACTCTCTTCAATGTGTTTTGTTTTGTTTATGACTGAATGAAATACATAAATAATCTTGTCATGTATGTCACTGAGTACACCCCACAACACAATAGGGTTAGCCGAGTATGAAACCCGAGAACTGTTTAGCATATATTGTTCTCATTATTATTCAATTAGACAGTTTGACACGTTTATGAGCTGAGGTGTACGCATACAGTGAACCCCCGTGTAATGTACAAGAGTTGAGGAAACGTATCTGAATGTCAACATATTTATTTCCTGAACCTGGCCATATGCTGCTTTGTCATTTCACATCAGAATGTAAACAAACATTTGTAAAATATTGTGGTATAGATCCACAGGAAACATATAATCACCTAATTGAAACTTTCAAATGAAACAAACAATCAAATCTACGCTAAGAACAACATTTCCAATTGTCCTTTTTATGATTATTAAAAGTACCACGGGGGTTGCATATACAAATGGTGTCTTGAAATCTTCCTTAAAATTATTGACCCACTCATCACTAGCAAGCTACACATATTTTCATTATAACTTTTGCTACTCATTCCGCTTGATCACACTGTACACTTTCTCTTGTCCTTCGGAAGGGACATAAAACGGGGTCATGCGTAATGAGTGTCAGCTTGTACCCTGCTGGATTTAAACACAGGGTAGGTTACGTGTTTGCCACCATAAAGCATTTGCTGTGGACGACATTGTCTGTGCAAGTTTCGAACACAATTCTCGCGAACTTGAACCATTAATAACGTTAACGTTTATAAAATTCACATTTATAGCCGGTATACTGGCATTTCTAGTGACCCCGTCCGTAATGTTGACTTACAAAGTTACCCTGCTTTTCTTGTAGTTTTTTTCACATCTTGCGACATGCCGATAAAACAACTTCGTTAATAGATTAATTTTCTTCTTTAATTGGCAACTGTTATCTAGTAATTGACTCGGGTACACAATCGCACTATTTCTAGGTGCCCTACCTATCTGTCGAAAGAGTATACGTTAACACCATTGTATTCCATCACTAATAACTGGTTTTCTGTTTGTATGTTGTGACGTAGACTTCATTCCTTTTGACTGATTATCTCTGTGTTATGTAATTGTTCACCCTTGTGTCTTGATACAGGAGTAAATGTCATTGAAAATTTTACATATTCTTTAGGTTGCACTGTCGCTGTTACTTCTTTGCATATGTATCTTTTTAAGTAATATCCATCAAAAATTGTCAATATTGGACAATACTGTCGTAATAACGTATGATACCATACATGTAGTATACAACTGAGAAAACATTGTATGTTCTTTTGACTGCATTTTACATTCGGCCAGCATCCCCTATTCGACATATAAAAAACAGCTCACCACAGTTTAAACGATCCTCTTATAAACTGGATGGACAAATTGGATTGCTCATAATCCATACTTACCAACATGCAGAAAATGTTAAGAAACATTGATTGCTAGTTTATGACAGTGAATGATATAGATATTAATTTCATAAATGCCAACACCTTAATATTTAACTTACATGTACAACATTACCTGAACCATACTTTTGATGCATTGTGTTTGAAATGCGCAGCTAATAGAATTGCTTGATGCTTATAAACAAATGAAGATCCCTATTTATGCATATGCGAGTGTCATTTCTACATTGTAACGTATCCATGCAAGTTCCAGGATAGAATAAGCTGCTATTTTGGGCCTCCTCAGAATCGGAGCTTCCTCTGTGTCTTCTGCTGAGTTCTGCTGGGGGAACAAGGGACCACAAAATTGTTCTGCTGCTCCATGACCTCACTTGGGATCTCTATCGTCTTGTTACTTACTTCTCTACCCTCCTGTCTTTGTATGACATTAGGTGTTTTTGTGATAACGTTAAACCAAAAACAAACAAACAAGTTATAAACACTTTTTCCACTGCACATCTACATGTGCTTGTTCCGTTGTTGCAATATTATGTTGAACCACTGGGTCGCGGGTTCGAGGTTACATGGGGCAGTAGCCATGTACTGGCCGCATGTCGGTGGTTTTCTCCTGGCACTCCATTTTTCTCTCCACCACCAAATCCTGGCATGATCACAGCAGTTTATAGGCCTTAAAACACAAACATATCAAACTGATGACTTACTTTAAAGAACGTGTTCTGTGTCACGAAGTACACACTTACAATACTACAGTGAAGTCGGGTAGGAAACATGAGTACATTTTGGCCCTCATTATCGTTATATCTTTAAATACACAAACACCGCTAGGTCCTTTCAGTTGACTTTGACATGTAGATAACAATGGTGTCCCTTAGGTAAATATATCCAATGCACCCATCTGTCATGTTCCTTGAGTACATGCCATACAATGTTTATTGTAATTATAATTTTGAGTGTGTGTCGCCGGATGTAAAACATAGTAAGAACCATGAATAGCAGCTAATAATATATAAATGCATTGTAATGATATAATCGAGAGGGCATATTTTATTTTAATTGTAACAAGTGCTATAAAATATAATATATGAAAATGAAAAAAATACAAGAAGATAGTATGAACCTTACTTGTCATCCTCATTTTTCAGTTTCATATATTTTTCCTGCGACAAGGATTCCAGTCAATTTATTTTAAAAAGTATAATATATACCATTTGGATAAAATTGGGGATTCTATTTCTACCTTTTTGAATATCGCCTTGCGTTTACTATGCTAACATCATAGTTTTGTATGTGTTTGAGGTATTTCATTATAGAAATATTTTTATTCGAGACATCACATAATTGAATCTTCAATTTCATCATATAGGTTGTGAACACATTATAAGAATGTCATTTTATACAGTTTTTTATTATCAACAACAAACGATACTCTTTTACACGAAGAATCGCTATAACAAACAGATTTTTGTTCAGTCAAGTTTTTATCTGTAAGATAGGATAACAACAGACACCACAAATGATAACTTTTTGTCTTACTTAATTAAGCTTACATGAATAGAAATGGGTCAGAAATTAGAACATCCTGGAGAGAATTTGGTTGTACTCTGATCTGAATTAAATACAAACGTGCCACACCTTGGCGAAGATAAATGAATGACATAATCAAGAAAAGTCTGTCGAACATGTTCTGCTTGGCGTACTTTGTCTGGAAATTTCTACATGTCATTGAATAGACTGACCAAATGTGTCCGTGTTCTTTTTTCTTTTATTACTGGTTTTATTATTCACTGTTTATCCATAATTAGAACTAAGGTAGAGCACAGCTTAGATTTCTTACTAACTAAATTGATATTTTCTTATTCAGTTTTAATGCACAAATATTATTTATCTACGGGTTTTTTTCATTTTTTTTAACATTTCTTCTTATTGAAGTGTCATTACTTTTTTTCTATGTAACGATATGCAGTTTATTACTGCTTGGCATGAGGATCCCTGGTGTCAAGTCCTGTTACAAAATGTCCTCTTCTAAAGTCACTTTGATTAGTTTTTATACCTTTTTCCACACACATAGATTCATATCTCTTCTGATTTCACTCACTAATATGATAACTGTATTTTCATTTTTCATGTTACCTATGAGAAACAGTTCAATTTATCTTCACTCATTTTAACAAGCAATAATCTTTATGTTTACTTCTTTTTCAAACCAAACCATATATATAAACCCGATCATGTACAGCATATTAGCATCTTCTGCCCTTGCTATATACCAACATTTTTTCCAGTTACAAAGTTTACATCCCAGATATATATAAGAAGTATAAATATGTATATATTTGTTTACATTTCAGTTGCCAAACATGTAGTCTTCAAGACTGCGATAGTATTTGTCATCCTCACCTTATGCCAGACCAAACCGATTCGACACAAAAGAGAGGCATTTTGTGACCCCGAAAAACACCTGTATTATGTTCAACAAATCCAAGGTTGTAAGGAGTGTGACAAGTGTTGGCTTGGTGAGGAGCCAGACTTACAGGTAAGCTTATCAGTAGAACATATTTTACAACACGTCAATGTGATTTTGTTTATCATAACTTAATTTCAAGTGTTGTAGAAGCGGTCAATTTCTTTTAACGTACCCGAATCGACCTCGATTTCATATTGCTAGCTCTTACATATTTTACACCATTGTATTCATACTCTTCATCGGTCATTTGTTGTCCGGTGAAGGTGACAGGGTACTTACCGTACTAGTCATGGAAACGTCACACATGAAACTAACTGTAAATTCACACTTTCCAATCTAAAATTTTCTTTTAAGAAATATGCATATCAATTGTATCCTACCTAATAATTATGGTATGCTACCTTATTTTCATATTTCTAATATCATATTAAATCATATAAAGCTATTTACTTGTAAAGCAATGGTTAACACATTATATGAATAACTTTGATATATAACATAATAATTCACTCTACTGTCTTACAGGGAGCGGATTTGGGAATGGGTCTGAACGGCGCCACTAAATGTCCGAAATGTAGGAGTTGTAGTGAGGGTACCTATAACCCTGAAAGAGATATCTCCTGGAAATGCCAAACCTGTACCACGTGTTCCGATGCGGGCATGCATGAAGACCAAGCATGTACAAAGACACAAGACACACAATGTAGCAACAACGTTCGGCAGGTTTCGAAAAGGTAGGTAATCGTTACATTAAAAAAAATGTTTACGCATTACAGCAAGTATGTAAACGCTGGGTGGTTTTTTTTGAAAGCTCTTTATTTGTCAACACATCTGCCAGTGAATAAATTATACAAATATACAACGTACACCGCATGTTTATTGAAAGTTTAAAAAGTTGTTTGTTAAACGTTCTATGAAATTGTTGTGTTGTTTTTTATAACACTACACAACATGTTAAATCGAAGCAGATAGAAAAATGGTTCTATGGAACAGATTTGAAGGTTAACCTTTGACATATAATAAGTGTGTACGAAAATTCAGGTGTTTTAAATATAATACTTTACAACAACGTTATACGTTTCATTGACCGAGTAGATTCTAAAGTCGCTGAACATCATTGTACTAACGCTGTTTTGTTTTTAGATCTGAAGATATATTTCTGAAGCACATTTTCTCACTGTTTTGTACTGTATTCAATCTATATATATACATATATAAACATGTTTTTACAACCGACTTACGAGGTTAATACATTTCTGATCAACATTGTCATTTCGTTGTTTAGTCTTACTTGATATGTTAATCACTGAATAACATTGTGTGTATGTCTACTAATTTGATCAGTATGTTACACTACAATATGTAACAACATTGTAGGTATGTTGTATTGCGTTTCTAGATAAGAATACTAATGTATAAGTATGTCTTTTCTTCTATTAGATTGATAACTTCATCAGATTCCTATGAATACGTACAAGTTGGACAAAAACAAAAAGGTAAATATGACAAATGTCTTCAGTTACAGTCAAACTTATATTTCCATTTGTCTAATATTTCAGATTAAAAGAAAACCCTAATTCATATGACTGGAAAATACTATTACCAATAATTAGACAAATTATTTTAGATGAATTATTTTTTTTGTACTACGATATGAGATCTCTTTGATCATCTGAATCAGACAAATGCGCTAGTGGTTTTATAGAAAAAAAATAGATTTAATTTTAAATTGGTTTCTTGAAATAGCTTTAAATTATGGTTATGTTTAGGGACCAAAGTCGATAGCACAGAGACTGGCTATCATTACATGTATTGCTAAAGCTAACAAATGTTTTATAAATCATTGTGGCAAACATCCATTATTCAAATAACCTAACCCGAGACACATTTTTTTTTCAATCTAAAATAAGAGCAGTTCACAGATTGTTGCTGAGAGTAAATTTATTATATCTTGTTTAAACACGTTTTTGGATCCTTTGGTGTGGTAAGCGCATTACAACAAAGTATTTACATATACAAAAACACAAAAACATGGCATACTCAACTATTAAATTTAGCATACTGAGTATTATCATTTCCCGTGTAAAATTTTAGTTTTGTTCCAAATGTTCCTACTTTAACATTTCTGTTTTAATTGTTGATCGAGTGCAGGACGACCTTGTCCCGTTCACGTTGTGCTAGGTCATCCTTTCTTTTCACATTTAGTTTGTTATAGTTGATTCATTTTGAATTTCACTACCAGCAGAAGAAGGAGTATAATATAACATCTCCCTCAAATTTTAGAAATACAAATATTAGTGTTTTAGTTAAATCATGAATCATGCTATCATCCGAAATTGTCCGATAAAGTAAAAATCAAGTAAGCGCGGTATTTTCTAGAAAATACAGGAAACATAGGCCAAACAAGTAGAATACCACCCGAAACATCATAATACCATCAAAACAATGTATCCTAGGTTACTCATCAAACACGTGTGCAATACAAATGTGAATACAGTTAAGTTAATTGTTGACTTTCTTCGTAGATGAAGACCAAAACAAAGAGAACGTGACCAATGTTTCACTGTTAGTGGTGGTAACAGCAATCGTGGTAGGGATCTTATGTGGCATACTTTATAAAAGAAAAAGCGTGCGGAGGTACTTTGGTAAGCTATACAATATATCTTTTTCTTTGTCTTATATGCCACAATTATGATAAATATTATCATCGTATTATTTTCAACATACATTCGGAAATCAATGCTGTTTTGTTATCTTGTTGTTTAGCTAAAAGGAAAGTTTATGAATAAATATGCATTGTTATAAAGTTGTCACATAACTCTTACATACACAAGAAATTAATTTTATAGAGCAAAAGTACGATACATTACAGTCTGCCTAAGTTGTATAACCATTAAACAATTAAAGCAAAGCCAATATTGAATTTACCAGATTCTTAAAACAAATATGTTCAACTGGCTATATTCTCTTTTGTTATTTAGGGAAACGAGATGACTCAACGCCAGATGAAAACATGCCATTAACGGATACTGAAAATGTACAAGATAGCACCAAGGAAAAGTCTGAAAATGCAGACGTGGGAGATCCTGAAGAAGCAGACGACCTACCTAGAGATATACGTAAGAACGAGAAATCACTACTGGTACCGAAGCGAACACGACATGTATCCTTTGGGAACTACGACAACACCGTTTGTGGATTCGGCAAATACGTTGAAAAGGACGGAGAAGAAACATTAAAAAAGCCGAATCCGGCAATTAAGCGACAACTGTCACATCCCGGTACAAATAGAGAAGAAAAACACATCCAATACCTACTGGAAAAAGAAGACGAGAAAAGTATGTTTTACTTAGATTTACTTAAAACAGGTTGTATGTCATGTGTCTATCATAATCAACTCTAAATTTAAATCATTGTGATATGTAATATATTTTATCTTACATTATATCGTAAGATAGAATTTTACTTTTCGAATGCTAAATAACCTGAAAATGACAAGATGATATATAGGATCTTACATGAGTTTCCATTTCATATGAGATTTATGAAACAAGTCTAAGAATTATTCAATTTAGCGAGCCTCTGGCAAATGAAAAATTCGTGACGAGTTTCATAAATTGCATTTGAAATGAAAATGAGTGTAGGATCCTTTTTATCACATAATCAAGATTGTGTCTCATTTCTTAGTGTACACGTCAATTTTCATGCAACCTAGAAATTTAAAAAGCCGACATTTTGACTCCAGTTAGTAAGTCTGTGACGTCATGTACTTGTCCTAGGCGTGACGAAATAATTAAAACAATTACTTACAACCAATCACAGAGCTGATATGTCATATTACATGGGTTAATATGCAAACAAAAATGGCATGGGTATAATCACTGGATTACACAGTACATTATGTGATAAAACTAACTTCGAATATCAGCATTTCTTAGTCAGTAATGTATGTAAATAAATTCTTAAAAATAAATGAGAAA
The DNA here is from genome assembly GCF_002113885.1 of Mizuhopecten yessoensis. Lineage (NCBI taxonomy): Eukaryota > Metazoa > Mollusca > Bivalvia > Pectinida > Pectinidae > Mizuhopecten > Mizuhopecten yessoensis. Next base: position 435,760 of record NW_018408155.1, read on the forward strand.
ATGTAAATAAAATTTGTAATCTGTCTGGACAGAAGACAACAATTGCTTATCATTAAGAAAAATCAGTTTTGATATATTTTCAAAAGCTGTCATTGTGATATGCTTACCGAGTGTTCTCATTATTTTGTTAATTAATAAATTAATTTCGAATATCAACAAACTTGATAAACACTGATTTTAAAGATATTTGTCTTTCATTCATTGTCGGAACAATCAAAAAATTATCCGACGTACATAATATTATATATATTATAGCGAGGATTTTGCATTTCTTTTAGATTAATGAGTAACGCAAAATTAAGCATGATAAATGTTCCCGGATGGCTGGGGCCCAAAATGGTCGAATTGACTGAAATTTCAAAAATCTACCTCCCAAGATCAAGATATGGTAGAACCAAATACTCTTCATAGATGAAAGGGTTTAAGGTGCTCTACCAAAATTGTGAATTTCATGACTCTATGGTCTCACGTTTCCCCCTGGAGAAGGGGGGGGGGGGGCAAAATTTATGGTTTATATTGGCAAATGATATTTTGGATATTATATGTTGATAACTTAAAAAACTTTTAAATCTCTGTATAAATATATCAGAACTCAGGTGACCGTAAAGGCCCATGGGCCTTCTTGTTTATCAAAAGCCTAGTACTTTAAACATGACAAGTGAACAATAAATAGACCACATTATTCATATTTTATACATTCCATTTTCATGTGTTTTAAAGATATTAATTTTAAAAATACTAAGAAAATAATACTTAGATCTGATTTGCTTTATGTCATTTCAGAACGTCCATCCGAACGCTTTGTAAGACATTTGTCGAAGGTGCTCGCCCCTAAAAAAAGGTACACGAAGTTTGCTGAATATATGGGTCTTGAAAAGTACCAAATGGAGCTTCTAACTGAAGATCATGAACAACCTCACAGGAGTTTAAATGCCGAGGATATGTCATTTGAGTATACCAATATGTCACTTCAGCGTAGGCAAAAGCTCACCCATAGCGATATATATAATGCTCTTAGAAAGCTAGGTTTTCACACAGAGCTAGAAAGTATTTTGAAAAAGCGGCAGAGATGTCGGATATAAATAGGCTATCACTGTGGTTAATGACAAACTCCCGCATATAATTCGTCGATAGAAATAAAATTCACTTTAATACAATTTAGTGTTTCATCAATTATCAATCAAAGTTAACGTGGGAACCCTTTTAATGTCCAACATGTCTCATATGAAAGAACTACATCTTTATGTGCCTTATACCAGCAAATTTTCAATGAGGCAAATTATATTTTGGAAAAATAAATTGCTACTATATCGGTTTATTTTGTATCCGCTCTCATCGTATTTGATTTGAACTCTTTTACCATATTCTATTTCTGAGCAACAGATTGGAAACGTTACAATGTTTTAAAAAACTGATGTATTGCAATCTGAATATTATTTTGTAATGTAATCATGATGTTGCTCTTTGTTTTGCAATCTTGTGTTTTAGTGTATAAATATAGCATATTTAAACTTGATTTACAATTGTATATAATTTTGTTAACATCACCGAAATTGGTTACTAAAATCTACGCATAGAAATGCATACACGAATTAATTCTTCTCTTGCCGATTTGCTTAGTTACTTTCTTCATAGGTTTCAGTGATGATGCAATTCATTGCTCGTAAACTAATATCATATATTTTGTTTACACTGCTGTTTCCACATGCGTAAAGTTGGCATCATATCTTGCTACTAATAGGAGATTAGATGCACAAAACTTTTAACACTTAAATGTATGTGTCCCCAAATGTGTAAAGTTTTAAAACATACCGAAGGTGTAAAAACTTACACGACAAACTGCAATACAATATTGTGTTGTCAAATGTGCAAATGCTAACTGGATGTATTTCTGGTAAATTGTGATAATATTCTGACAATATCAAGATCTATTAAAGTAATCAGATGTTATTAATGTACAAAACAAACAAAGTATATGCAAAACTAATCAGTATATATTCCTATTTAATGATATCGCAAACTATCTAGCACTACTTATTAAAGGTAAACAAAGACTATCTGTATGGAAAACATATTACGATAGTTATACTGGAAGACATTTGCTTCTTAAGGTGGAAAAAACTTGCAAAATAATTTGCAAAAACATAAAACTAAAATGTTGCTAAGTGTGCAAACGTTCATATAATGTATTAGCAGTTATCAGGTGTTACATAGCATCCAAAAATAGCATGATATATTATTGATAAAGAAAGATTACTCTATTAAAGAGAGACATGATATATGACAGGTAGAATTTTGTTGCTAAATGTGCAACATCTAGCATATTGTTTTATATTTTAATTGAGCAAAATCACGTGAGTTTAAGTTGCTAAAATGCCAAGCAAACCATGATGAATAAACTGTAATTGATGATACTGAATATTCACATCTGACGCTAAATAGTACAATTGAATAGTGTTACAAACCGGTAAAACAATGATACAATGATATTAGCATGATATATAACTGGCTAATGTATAATGTTAAATGACAAAAAGGTAGCACGCTATATAACTGTTAACGTATGTTTCCGAATGTGTTTACACTTATTAAACAATATATAACATGAAGAAACATGCTTCCAAATGAATGGTAATCGAATGTTGCCAAATGTGCAAAAAGCTAGCACGATATATAACTGGTAATCGTTTGCTGCCAAATGTGCAAAAAGCTAGCACGATATATAACTGGTAATCGGGTGCTGCCGAAAGTATAAAAAGCTAGCATGATATATAACTGGTAATCGTTTGCTGCCGAAAGTATAAAAAGCTAGCACAAGATGGTACTGGTAAGCGCAAGTTGCAAAATGTGCAAAAGCTGGCACGATATATAACTGGTAACCGTATGTTGCTAAATGTGCCAAAAACTAACACGATATATAAATGGAAAGCATATGTTGCTAAATATGCAAAGCAAGCTCGATACATAACCTGTAAGCTTTAGTTGCCATATATGCAAAAGCAAGCACGATATGTAACTGATAAGTAAATGTTGCTCAACGGGAACAAACGATATATAACTGGTAATATAGGTGCGATATGTGCAAAAGCAAGTACGTAATTCAACTGGAAAGTTTATGTTACCACGGATGTTAAAGCCAGCAGGATATAAAACTGGTAATCGTATGTTGCCTAATGTGCAAATACAAGCAGTATATATAACTGGTAAGCGTGTGTTGCCAAATGTGCAAAAAGAAGCATGCTGCTAAGTGGATAAGCGTTTGTTGCCAAGTGTGTAAAAAGCTAGCACTATACATAACTGGAAAGCGAATGTTTTAAAATGTGCAAAAGGCTAGAACGACATTTAAATGGTAATCGTATGTTGCCAAATGTGCAAAAGCTGGCACGAAACACAACCGGTAACCAAATGATGGCAAATGTGCAAATACAAGAACGATATATAAATGGTAATCGTACTTTGCCAAAAGTGCAAAAGCTGGCACGAAACATAACTGGTAATCGTATGTTGCCAAATGTGCAAAAGCTAGCACGATATTGAGCTGGTAATCTATGTTGCAGAATTTGCAAAAAGCTTGCTCGATGTATAACTTGTCAGCGAATGTTACTAACTTTGCAAAAGCACAGGACATAATACTTGTAGGCGTATGTCGCCAACTGTGCAAAAAGGAAGCATGACGCGTACATGTAGCTGGTAAGCGTATGTTGCCAAGTGGGCAAAAAGCTAGCACTATACATAACTGGAAGCAAATGTTTTAGAATGTGCAAAACGCTAGCACGATATAAAAATGGTAATCGTATATTGCCAAATGTGCAAAAGCTGGCACGAAACGTAACTGGAAATCGTATGTTGCCAAATGTGCAAAGAAAAGCACGATATGCAACTGCTAAGCGAATGATGTCAAATGTGCAAATATAAGCACAATATATAAATGGTAATCGTACGTTGCCAAAAGTGCAAAAGCTGGCACGAAACATAGCTAGTAATCGTATGTTGCCAAAGTTGCTAAGAGCTAGCACGATATGTATCCGATACTCGTATGTTGCCAAATGTGCAAAAACTAGCACGATATTTAGCTGGTAATCGTATGTTGCCAAATTTGCAAAGAGCTAGCACGATATTTAACTGGTTATCGTATGTTGCCAAATGAGCAAAAAGCTTGCTCGATGTATAACTTGTCAGCGAATGTTACTAACTTTGCAAAAGCACAGGACATATTTCTTGTAAGCGTATGTTGCCAAATGTGCAAAAAGGAAGCATGATGCGTACATGTAGCTGGTAAGCGTATGTTGCCAAGTTGGCAAAAAGCTAGTACTATACATAACTGGAAAGCGAATGTTTTAGAATGTGCAAAAGGCTAGCACGATATATAAATGGTAATCTTATGTTGCCAAACGCGCAAAAACTGGCACGAAACATAACTGGAAATCATATGTTGCCAAATGTGCAAAAGGTAGCACGATATGTAACTGCTAAGCGAACGATGTCAAATGTGCAAATACAATCATGATATATAAATGGTAATCGTACGTTGCCAAATGTGCGAAAGCTGAACGAAACATAACTGGTAATTGTATGTTGCCAAATGTGCAAAAAGCTTGCAAGATATGTAACCGGTAAGCGAATGATGTCAAATGTGCAAACAGAATCACGATATATAAATAGTAATGGTATATTTGCAAATGTGCAAAAGCCTGCACGACACATAACTGGTAATCGTATGTTGCCAAATGTGCGAAAAGCTTGCACGATATGTAACCGCTAATCATATGTTGGCAAATGTGCGAAAAGCTAGCACGATATTTAGCTGATAATATATGTTGCACAATTTGCAAAAAACAAGCACGATAAATAACTGGTATTCAAAAATCTAGCACGAGACATTACTGGTAATCATATGTTGCCAAATGTGCAAATAAACTGGCCCGATATTAAACTTGTCAGCGAATGTTACTAACCGTGCAAAAAACCCAGGATATATTACCTGTAAGCATGTTTTGCAAAAGCGCAAAAACGATGCATGGTATGTAAATGGTAAGCGTATGTTTCCAAATGAGCAAGAAGCTAGCACGATAAATAAATGGTAATCGTATGTTATCCAATGTGCAAAAGCTAGCACGAAACATAACTCGCAATCGACTGTTGCCAAATGTGCAAAAAGCTATCACGATATGTAATCGATAATCATATATTGCCAAAAGTGCAAAAGGTAGCACCATATGTAACTGGTAGGTGAATGCTGTCAGATATGCAAATATAAGCACGGTATATAAATGGTAATCGTATGTTGCCAAATGTGCAAAGAGCTAGAACGATATGAAACCGGTAATCGTATGTTGCCAAAAGTACAAAAGCTAGCACGATATTTAGCTGGTAATATATATTGCACAATTTGCCGAAAGCAAGCACGATATATAACTGGTATTCAAAAATCTAGCACGAGCATTACTGGTAATCATATGTTGCCAAATGTGCAAATAAACTGGCTCGATATAAAACTTGTCAGCGAATGTTACTAACTGTGCAAAAAACAGGATATATTACTTGTAAGCATGTTTTGCAAAACGCAAAAACGATGCATGGTATGTAAATGGTAAGCGTATGTTGCCAAATGAGCAAAAGCTAGCACGATATTGAGCTGGTAATCTATGTTGCAAAATTTGCAAAAAGCTTGCTCGATGTATAACTTGTCAGCGAATGTTACTAACTTTGCAAAAGCACAGGACATAATACCTGTAGGCGTATGTTGCCAACTGTGCAAAAAGGAAGCATGACGCGTACATGTAGCTGGTAAGCGTGTGTTGCCAAGTGGGCAAAAAGCTAGCACTATACATAAATGGAAGCAAATGTTTTAGAATATGCAAAAGGCTAGCACGATATATAAATGGTAATCGTATGTTGCCAAATGTGCAAAAGCTGGCACGAAACATAACTGGAAATCGTATGTTGCCAAATGTGCAAAGAAAAGCACGATATGCAACTGCTAAGCGAATGATGTCAAATGTGCAAATATAAGCACGATATATAAATGGAAATCGTACTATGCCAAAAGTGCAAAAGCTGGCACGAAACATAACTAGTAATCGTATGTTGCCAAATTTGCAAAGAGCTAGCACGATATGTATCCGATAATCGTATGTTGCCAAATGTGCAAAACCTAGCACGATATTTAGCTGGTAATCTATGGAGCAAAATAAGCAAAAAGCTAGCACGATATGTATTAACTGGAAATCGTATGTTGCCAAATTTGCAAAGAGCTAGCACGATATTTAACTGGTTATCGTATATATGTTGCCAAATGAGCAAAAAGCTTGCTCGATGTATAACTTGTCAGCGAATGTTACTAACTTTGCAAAAGCACAGGACATAATACTTGTAGGCGTATGTTGCCAACTGTGCAAAAAGGAAGCATGACGCGTACATGTAGCTGGTAAGCGTATGTTGCCAAGTGGGCAAAAAGCTAGCACTATACATAACTGGAAGCAAATGTTTTAGAATGTGCAAAAGGCTAGCACGATATATAAATGGTAATCGTATATTGCCAAATGTGCAAAAGCTGGCACGAAACGTAACTGGAAATCGTATGTTGCCAAATGTGCAAAGAAAAGCACGATATGCAACTGCTAAGCGAATGATGTCAAATGTGCAAATATAACCACAATATATAAATGGTAATCGTACGTTGCCAAAAGTGCAAAAGCTGGCACGAAACATAGCTAGTAATCGTATGTTGCCAAATTTGCTAAGAGCTAGCACGATATGTATCCGATAATCGTATGTTGCCAAATGTGCAAAAACTAGCACGATATTTAGCTGGTAATCGTATGTTGCCAAATTTGCAAAGAGCTAGCACGATATTTAACTGGTTATCGTATGTTGCCAAATGAGCAAAAAGGCAGCATGACGCGTACATGTAGCTGGTAAGCGTGTGTTGCCAAGTGGGCAAAAAGCTTGTACTATACATAACTGGAAAGCGAATGTTTTAGAATGTGCAAAAGGCTAGCACGATATATAAATGGTAATCTTATGTTGCCAAATGTGCAAAAGGTAGCACGATATGTAATAGCTAAGCGAACGATGTTAAATGTGCAAACACAATCATGATATATAAATGGTAATCGTACGTTGCCAAATGTGCAAAAAGCTTGCACGATATGAAACCGGTAATCATATGTTGCCAAAAGTACAAAAGCTAGCACGATATCTAGCTGGTATTCAAAAATCTATCACGAGACATTACTCGTAATCATATGTTGCCAAATGTGCAAATAAACTGACTCGATATAAAACTTGTCAGCGAATGTTACTAACTGTGCAAACAATAGCATATTTTACTTGTAAGCGTGTTTTGCAAAAGCGTAAAAACGATGCATGGTATGTAAATGGTAAGCGTATGTTTCCAAATGAGTAAGAAGCTAGCACGATATATAACTTGTAATCGTTTGTTGCTAAATATGCAAAAAGCTAGCACGATATATAACTAGAAAGCGAATGTTGCAATATCAGCAAATAGCTAGGTTACTAAAAGTGCAAAAAATAGCATGATATATAAATGGTAATCGTATGATACCAAAAGTGTCAAAGCAAGCATGATGTATAACTGGTAAGTGTATGTTGCCTAAAGTGCGAAAAGCTAGCACAATATCTAACTGGTTAGCGAATGGTACGAAATGAGCAAAAAAACACGTGTTTTACTGGTAATCGTATGTTGCCAAAAGCGCAAAAAGCTTGCCTGATATAAAGCTGGTAGGCGTTTGTTGCAAAATGCGCAAATAGCAAGCACTCTTTTTAACTGGTAAGCGTATGTTGTCAAATGTGCAAAGAACAAGCGTGATATTTAGCTGCTTAGCGTTGGTTCCAATATGTGCAAAAGCAAGCAGGATACATGTCTGTATCTTGTTAGCGTGTGTTGATAAATTTAAAAAAAGCAAGCAGGGTATTTATCTATTAAGCGTTAGTTATTAAACGTAACAAAGCAAAAAAGAAAAAAAAAAGAAAAAAAAAAAAGCATTTCGTGATGACGATGTGTTCCCTATTAAGTGTTGGTTATTTAATAGCTTCATGATTGTTATACATTTTATTGTATGGCATATCAATACGTTTTCATTAGTCTTATAGTGCCTATGTTTGTCCTGATTTTAAGATATCGTTCTGTATATGTGTTGCCTATGTCTTGAGTGTAACTTTGTATAAGTTGAATCGGACATTTGTTTTAAAACGGTTTCAACTTATACTAGCTGATATGTCGTTGTTGAAAATCCCTTTTTTTATTTTTGGCGTTTGAAATAAAAATTATAATAAATCGCAACCTCGCATAGGTAGAGAATATGTATTGCTGATGAATATGTGTTTAAGATGAATTTGATTTTCAACATGACAAGCTAACGTAACACATAGTAAATTATGTGTTGATTAGTACGCTCCGACATAGAACTGTACAATGATCAAATTTAATGGGGAAAACTGATCATCACGAGGATTGTAGTAAATTAAAGAAGTCCGATAACAACGAATAGGGTCATTTTATCAAACCGCTTATTGCAGAAGAAAGTCTCTCTGATCAAGTATGCTGTGTTATATCGTGCTTGATTTCTGCACATTTGATAACGTCTGTTAACCGGTAATACCTGTTAACCGAAAATGCATGTCGCTAGACTTATGCTCTTGTATATTAAGCTACATTACTTAACCTGGATTATATGGTGCCAGCGAGTTGTTCAATGTATTAACATAATGATAGAGGGTAAAACATCGATATTTAAGTAAATATTGTGTGACCTCGCAAAACACGTGCCGCTCCCGATATCTTAATAACACTTATAGGTGCACAATTTTGCATATTAAAAACCGACCAGAAAGCTTATTTTCTACAAATCAAATGACACTGGTTCCATTACTTTATGTTACATATATACGAGTAACGCGAGGTAACACAGTGATCTGCTTCTTAGTTAACGATTCCTAGATTTTAACGCTACAGTATCGTTTGTACTTTGTTTTTCTTTAATATTTCATAAGCAGGTACCTGAGTTGGAAAATAGCTTTAGTGTTATAGTTATTCACCGCATATATTGAATTTACAAACTTTTTCCATAACTGTAAAATGAAACAAAGATGCCATAACATGTTTGCCTGTTTAAGAAATAACCCATGCATGTAAGGGGAAGAATAGGTCTACTGTATACAACTGCATGAACAAAGAAATGACGCACAAAGAATATTTACACCTTTCAGATGGTGCTTGAGCTAGTTAGGGTTTAGTGAGAAAAACTACCAATTCTGTATGCCTTCTCTGTTTAAAATCGAGGCTATATGCAAACCTTTTTGCGAACTGTATCGGCGATGATCAGATAAACTGCGAGAACATATTCAGACGTGTATGCATTTCTACATGGAGTAGTGTAACCATTTACTTAACTAAAGTTCATTTAATCATCGAAGTCAATTTACCTTTTATAAGCTTATTGTATACGCATATGTACATAGTCTATTTATAAACCTTAGTAATTTGTTGTAATTTGTTTCGTCATTTTCCTTTTTTTTTTTATATTTTCCTGTTAACACGTGTTGGTAATATATTCATGTTTAATGAGACAATCTTACTGTGAAACAGTTTATATTTTAATATGTTTTGTCCCTAATATTTCAACACGTTATGATATTTGTCTTCTTGAATAATTGTTCCATAAACTTGATTACAAAAAGAAAAGAAAAAGAATCAATTTTTGAAATATTGAACGATGTAATATCTTAGTGATTTGATCGATTCTGTTCCGAATTTAGGGGTTGATTAAGTCCAAAGTCATTCTATCAAACAAAATGGCAAATTATAAGATTTATTCTAAAAAAAAAATTTGCTTTCCTTTTTACCGCAGTAATGAATATCGTTATAATGACAGAAAACAATATGTGAAAATAGCCAATTTTTTATCAGGAAAATAAAATAAATCATGCATGACTAGGAATCCTTTGAGGTAATGTCGACTTACTTTTAGTGAGAAATGCGACCGATTTCACCTGCGATAGTCAGATGAAATTGCCAGAAATTATTCAGACGTGTATGCATTTTAACATTTAAAAGTGTAACCATTTAATTTACTTGAGTTAAGTAAATCAAGCTTATCAATGTATCACTAGTTAATATAAATATGCATGGTCCTTGATAAAAAGGAGAATTGCAGGAAGTTGTATGAACGTATCCCATAGAACAATACAGTATGTATTAACATTGTCACATTATTGTTTCAATTGGTTTATTTTTTTCTGTTATTAAGTCTTGTTCATACTTAATAAGAAAATCTTACTTTACATTTTATATGTAATATTTGATGTGTTTTGTTCCTGATTTTTCAATAGTTTATCATATTGTACATGTCTATTTGAAGGTCATAGTTGAACTGGCATTCGCATTAGAAGTAATAGCTGATACAATCGACAACATTACTGCTAAACACATTCAATATTATTACATAACCCTTTCATTACAACGAGCTGAAACCCCGTTTGAGGCTACATTTCAAAACATGTCTCTATAGCATGACAACCTGGAAACCGCATTTACCCTGCTATACCGGGTATGAGTCGAAATGACAAGTGCATACAGGACTTCACGTCACGCTACCACAATTGGTACACTACCCAAATTGGTACACGGTCAGAAAGTTGTTCGAATAGTACTTTAAAATTAAATTTGAGCATTTTCCTTTATCAGTTTAACAAAAGAGATATTTATCAGAATTTCTGCCGAATAGTTTTGTTTACAGGAACATTTTAAGAGTGCACGATGACTTCAAAGTAAGCATATCAGAAAACCAGTAAAAACGACGTACGTCGACGAAATGTTTTGAGGATTTTCAAGGGGTTAAATATATAAGCATGTTTAAATGTTGATTTCTGGTCCTTATATTAGGATAATATAAAAATGAATATATACAATTATAGTTCAGTATGGTATCTTCAAAAGCAATATGTTTTGCTGTAGTCGGCACATCAACTTGTAGAAATAAAAACAAATTCCATAGCCTGTGATATGGTGTACCAATTTGGGTACTATTTACGGCACCATAGGTAGTCTTTGTCCAGAATCAAGAAACATTCCAGATTCAAGATCTGAATTTTTAAAGATCACTAAAAAAAAGCTGTCAAAATTGTACCAATTGTGGTAGCGTGACTTTATGTTTTAAAATGAAATTACAGCAAGGAACCAATGTATTTTTTATTAAGGCCGGCATATTTTCTTAATTTCGAGATATATTTGACTTTAAGAAATCCAAAGCTTACTTTCATGGTGAGCTTATTTTCAAATCAAATCAGGTTCAATATTGAGATTTTAGGGTTTTTGAATAGTTCAGATGTACAAGCATTAAACAACAATTGTATGTTCTTGTAGCCATAGATCCATCATTTTTTAATGTACTGAATACACTAAGTTTGTTTGCATATCTAATTTTCATACATGGTCAATGTTTCTTTCACACATAAACGATGTCATAAGAAAATCATGTGTCTACTAACTGATGCTTAAAAAAAAACATTACATTGTGTGCTGAACATTTATATTGGTGGTTTTAATTTTGATTGGAAATTTTGTTTAATTTCATTTAATTAATAAATCGATTTCATCTGTGCTCATGTGTTGTTTTTGGTTTCAATGTACAACACCTGCCTATTACCTATAGAATATTTGCAGACGCAGGAGATATTCGCAAAATTTAGAGACCGAAAGGGTCATAGACCGTAATATTTGTCGCCCAAATAACGTTTTTAGTATACTGTTATTAAAACAAGGGATGTTAATAAATTAGCGAACTTCTTTTCTGCAAATAAACTGCTAGGTGATCTTTCTTTCTCCAACACCTATAACAGGGTTTCCTCACTTCCGCCGATCACTGGATAAATATGACAAGGAGTGGATAATTTTTTGGTTACCAACAAGTGAATAACACCCTAGACGCTACTACGCTGGTCAACTTTCTGATTATGACGTCAGGTAGCAATGCTTTGCGACGTCATAGTTCATGGCAATTTCTCCCCTGGTCGAAAGTACGAATAATGCTTCCCAAGAGAGTCTTATCGTTTTCTATGTTGTGTGAGAGAAAAAAAAGTCCTCTAACTCGAGATGGTTGATTATCAAGTTTATCAAACTCTCGTAAATTTATTTAAAATTGTAATAGGAACTAGTTTAACCTTGTGTTTTAATATAATTTGAAAATGAACTAATTAGAGTTAGATCAACATGAAAACCAACCATCGGTCAATAGGGAACCTCTATTTAACATCCAAGTTAAGCACTTGGTCGCTAAAAACAATGAGAAGGCATAAATACCTGTCTGTTTACAGTTTTGGAATGTTAGTTTGGTATAAGTTATTTTGATATTACGATAATATGTGCACATGTAAGATTATGATCGCCAGGCATTAGAGCATGAACACATCAATGCAATCAAGTAGAGTCCTTATGCTACAAATAATACTGTTGAAACAGAAACCCGAGTAAGCATGGTAAAAGTGAAAAGCAATCATTCAAACTATTTATATTACAGAAACTCGTATTGGACAATAACAATTAAAAGGATAATGAAGAGTAAACATAAAACATGTACCAAACTATGATTGATATGAAGACCGTCACGATAAAAATGTGGATATTAAACCGTCACGATACAAATGTGGATATTAAACCGTCACGATACAAATGTGGATATTAAACCGTCACGATACAAATGTGGATATTAAACCGTCACGATACAAATGTGGATATTAAACCGTCACGATACAAATGTGGATATTAAACCGTCACGATACAAATGTGGATATTAAACCGTCACGATACAAATGTGGATATTAAACCGTCACGATACAAATGTGGATATTAAACCGTCACGATACAAATGTGGATATTAAACCGTCACGATACAAATGTGGATATTAAACCGTCACGATACAAATGTGGATATTAAACCGTCACGATACAAATGTGGATATTAAACCGTCACGATACAAATGTGGATATTAAACCGTCACGATACAAATGTGGATATTAAACCGTCACGATACAAATGTGGATATTAAACCGTCACGATACAAATGTGGATATTAAACCGTCACGATACAAATGTGGATATTAAACCGTCACGATACAAATGTGGATATTAAACCGTCACGATACAAATGTGGATATTAAACCTTCACGATACAAATGTGGATATTAAACCGTCACGATACAAATGTGGATATTAAACCGTTACGATACAAATGTGGATATTAAACCGGTTCAGTGACACGTTATTTAATGTAATACAGATACGTTTTAATGATTGAGGTGATTGTACAGAGTGTACGTTCATGACAGTAACTATTTGTCAAAATTCATGCTATTAATTTGAGGAAGACTGAAGAATCACTTGGATTGACATTTACCATAGCCATTCACACTTCACTGTCAATGATACTTATCACTTGCTACTGACGGCTTCAGTGACTTTCTGGATTCTGCTTTTAATTGTTGACATCCCAAATTTGGGCACAAATATTATTGACTGTGTGGAGTAATATTTATATATTTATATATTTACATATTTATATATATATGTATGCAACATATTAACAATTAATGGCAGGTTGTTACCTCTTCTATGCAAACCGTGTTAACTCACTTATATTGACCGTTTTAAAACATTTTATTTTAATAGAAAATAGCTGTTTTTTAAAATTCATTCGGGGTTTTTCACGACAATTGTGACACGAAATCTTATACCAATCACTCTTTTTGGCCCTTTTACGTTCACATACTTTCAACGCTATCTTTAGACAAATGAGACAGTTTTTATATAACTTTGGTAATTTCTCATTCGAGAGTAGTAGAATTCCAGCCGTCAAGAGAATTTTGAGTACATCCGGGAAAGTGTTTTCGCTCCATGGGGAAGACAATGAATGTCGCTCCTTTTAACATCTTTGTCCTGTTTTTCTTGAATCTGAGCTACGATTTTATCATTCCGAGGTATAGTATGACACATTTACTCCTTTGGTATTTCATGTTCTGTTATATCAATAATATATTATATCCTTCACTGTGCGATCTGCTATAAAACGATAAAACCAATGGCTTGAGTTCTACGTCTTCGTTACACTTTTAACATTTTATTTCTGTTTATTGCTGACAGCGAGAGAGGTAGATTTTCTTCATTAACATACTGAGATGAACAGTTTTAGTAACCACAGAAATGCTAAGGATTTGGTAGGTCGGGAGGGAACATTATTGGTTATCCAATGATGATATAGATTACCATACGATTAATTTAGTTTTCTCCTGATATGGACGACGTGTGGTTATGTTTGCTTAGCAATAGGTAAATGTGGTCACGTATACAAATGCACACTAACCGACACCTGTGCCTCTCCATGCGTCTCCTCGCTTGTTTACTTTTAAATTTTCAGAATGTGTTTTGAATGACAATTTGTTTGATGTCTTGATTTGGGTGTCGGTCGTTACATGTGTACGTAGTGCACAAACACATAGGGCAAACCTCTGTCAAATGGGGAGTCCTCGTATAATTCGGTCACATGTTAACAGAAACTAGAGTAAGAAGCCAGGAGGCAATTTTTAAACAGGCTATAGCGGTCATTACCTTGTACATGTTCCTCAGTGCCATGTTTCTCCCTAAAGGTGTTCCCATCGATACTAACTGTTAATACCTTCTTATTGATCTGCGTTTATTTACATTTATTTATCATTAAAATATATTAATTTTACGGAAAATTGTACTTATTGATCAAATTCAGCATTTATTTAAATTATGTATATTATGTACGCAGGTATATTGAGTGATATTAACGTTATAGTTATGTTGCTTTGATGGTGATGACCTAACGTGGATCATGGCATTTGAGCTTTATATGAATTCTACCTGAATTAGGTAGGTTTTTAAGCGACAAAACCATAGCACGGTATGTATATAGATATAGGTATGACTATCCATTGTAACGAGATTCATTCATCCTCATGGATATGGTAATCCATGAATTACAAGAATTTAAAGAGGTTTTTACAACACATGTATTATATACAACTACTTACCACAGACTCCTGCTCGTTTGGTTGACATTTATCTACAAAGTAATAACAATGTTCACATACCTACATTTTCCCGATATATGTGTGACTTTGGTAACACAACCAAGTTTCCTCTTGTGGTATTTCGTGTTCTGAATGACTGTGATGTTCTGTTTGTACAAGTTCTGTTGTTTTCAAATAATTGTATCAAGTATTGAACAACTGTCTATTAAATCGTATTAAACACCTCCGTGTTCATTTGATATTCATTTCATTTCCTGACGGACAGAGAAAGGATTGAATTGCTTTCATTTACACACTCAGATCGGCAGTTTATTATAGGAATACAAAGAGTTTTACAGAACGACAACGGGATGGGACACCATTGGTTACCCAATGATGACATGGATTACTATTATACTTCTACCATTTTTGTCTTATGTAGACGATGTGTGATTATAGTTGCTCAGTAAAAGTTACAATGGTGTACCTAATTAAATGCACATAAACAGACACCTGTGTCTACTCTTGTGTAACTATGTCTACCTTGTTGGAATACCAGAAAATTACACTTTAGTTTAATGACATAATAAATGCAATATTCAATAGTTACAAAACCCCTTTATTTTTCTTTATAAAGGAACAGTATAACAGAAGTGCACGGCCGACTCATATCATTTAATACATAATTTCTTCATACACGATATTTCATATCCGTACAGGTACAAAGAGCTCCTACACAACCTATGTCAAGGTCGTCACTGACACGATCTATGATAAACAAATTACCTCATCAGGAAGAGATAGCATGCCTATTAATTGGCTGGGTTTGGTCGGACGGTCAGTCGATGGATCGATTGGTCGACCATACATGGGTACGAGTAGTTCAACACCGAACCCGGATGTAACAGAAAGTAGACACAACTTAACATATAGTGATAACTCATAGCGTTAACATAGATATGACAATGTATTTTGTATAGTGTTTATCTGCTGACGACATTATAGTGTACCCGTTACTAGTACACATAAGCCAATCCTCTGTTACATGAAAATCCCCGGTATATATCGGCCACAGGTAAGCAGAACTTAGAGTAATGAACTGTAATACAGGTTATAGCGGTCAAGATGGTACCTGGTAGGTCATTATACCTCGAAACCCAGATTACCCCTTACAATGTTCAAATTGATACTAGCTGTTTTCCTTTTTTTAGTTGATCTGCGTTTATTCACTTATACATGTATTTACGATTTTAAATTATTTAGTAGTCGACGTGTGGATTGTAATTGCTTAATAAAAGGTACAATGTGGGTACATGAACACATTCACATTTACAGATACCTGTGTCTTCTCACATGAAACTAGATATACATTATTGGAGAGTTACTTAGTTGTGTCAAATTAATAGCATTTTTCTCAGATGTGTCCAAACCCCTATATTTTTCCTTTAAGGAAAAGCATAACCTGAATCGGATGAAGATTGCGTTATCACTCAAACTGCAGATCACGTGCTGTCTGACTGATCATACATTGGGGTGTTATGATAGACTTGTCATTGTATATAGAAGTGCAAAGACAGTAACGACATACATGTATATTGATCAGTTATCTGTATTTTTCAGATATGGTGTGCATTATCTTTGGGTTTTTTGTATCGATCGATTGTTGCCCGGCCGACCCATATCGTTTGATATCTACTTTGTTCATATACGATATTTTATATACGTTCTGGTACATATAGTCCTACACAACTTATGTCAAGGTTGTCAAACACACGATCTATGATCAATTAAGTTTCCACATAAACTTGCACATCATCTTGAAAAGGTAGCATGCCTTTAAAAAAAATGATACAAGCCGTCGACACATATTCTACAGTTTGCAATGTTAAACATGGAATTGTAAATGAATCGACAGAAAAGACAAAGTAAAGTGGGGACCTAAGGACACATCTCAACAAAAACAAGGAAAACAAATTGATGAACTCGCACAAATTCCAGATATAAAAGCAAGTGTGCGTGACAGAAATGCATTATCTGCACCATATTTGGTCATTCGTTTGGCAGCATGCCAGTCACTTCCCACATGTATGTCACGCCAAATACATTAGAAAATCAGGCGATAAACAACGACCGTAAAATATTGCCGGCTTAGAAGGAATGATCTCCAGCAGAAAACCTTGGTTGGTTGTTTGGTTGGTCAACATTTCTGCGATAGATACACATGTTTTTAACCAAAACATCATTTTAATCATTGAATACTCATAATTATATTAGTCATAAGTATATAGTTAATTATGAAAAGAAATGTATACACTTCAACATGGTGTCATGTTTTAGTTCAGACCTGTGTATTGGTTACGTCAATATTTATCATTTGCCTATTTTTACACTGAATGTAATCTATATGCATTTTCTATAGCTCATGTTAATATAATGTTCTTGTGTGGTGCGGTTTACTTTACACGAGACTTTGAAAAGCTGAATTCTGTGGTAAAACTCTGCTATTAGTTTATATCAATACAAGAGATATTACCCATAGTGCTATAAATAGGTTTTCTATACTATTTTTCGACTGACAATTGGCAGTCAACTATTGGTTGAACAGTTGCCAACCAACTCAGCCTGCTACGTTATTTTTTTTAATTCCCGTAACAGCGCATGGATGACGTAGGTGATACATGTATGCTGACAAAAATATCTTTGGGATTGTTTGTACGTTAGATGTAGTGGGGTGTTTGCAAAGTTCGTTTTCCTCCTTAAAGCTTAACTATCTGATATCTATATCCTTGTCAATATAGGGGCGTACTTTATTTCATTAATGAGCCCGTTATTTCCCTCAAGATAATATACATACACAAGTTTTATAAGAGTTAAATAGACTTAAATTGATATGGAAAAAAACCATTTCAAACTTCTAGAGTCTAAGAGTTTGTCGAGTGAAGTAACCAGTAGATATCCAACAAAAAGTCCTTTACATAGGAATCAGAGGCAACTTTACCCTTTTTTTCCTTCAGATTCAGACAAACTGCTGTGCTGTCTATTTTGACGAATTTCTGCTAAAGATTCCATTTAAAATACTTGAGTATAGACGGGTATTAAATCACAGCGTGTCTCAGTCATATCATACAATGTAGCACAGAAACTCCGTGATTGGGTTGGGTTGGGTAAATTGGATCTATTTATCGGTCGGTTGCTCGGTCAGTTGGAGGATCGATGGGTCGGTAGTACATGTGTACCGTAATGCCAAACTGAACTCAGATGTAATAGAACGATGACACAATTTAACATGTAGTGTTAACATGTGCATTAAAACGTATTTCGTATTGTGTTTATTTGATGACGTAGTGGTGTTACTATACTCGTTACTAACACACATTAGTTAGTCCTTTGTTACATGGAAAGCATCGGTATAATTCGGTCACAGGTAAAAGGAAATTGAAGTAAGGAACTGTAATACAACTGTTAAACGGGCTGTACCGGTCAAAATCGTGTACCAGATAATTCATTGTTCCTTGAACCAAGTGTATCCCTTGCAATGTTTCAATAAATACTAGTTGTTCTCAATTTGTATTTAATCTGCTTTTATTCACTTTTATTTACGATTATAAGATATTCAGTAGATGACGTATGATTATGCTTGCTCAGTAGAAGGTACAATTTGAGTACATGAACAAATTCAATAAAAAGATACCTGTGTCTACTCTTTCGTAATATCGATTTCTAATATTTCCAATACTCTATATTTCTTCTTAACTGCAAAATATGTATATCGGATGAAGTTTGTGTTATCACTCAGACCACAGAACAGAAACTGTCTGACTGATTATACAAGAGGGTGTTATGATTCTCTTGTCATTGTACATAGAAGTGCACAGATAGTAACGACAAATCAATCAGTAATATTTATCATTTTAGATACGGGTGTGTATTGTCTATACTTTTTTAAACACGTACATGTACATAGTTTTCCAACTTATATCAAGTTCGTCACAGACATGATTTATGATATTATGATAATTTTCTCATCACGAGCACGTGGGTAAAATTGAGAGGGCACGGCAAGTGGATGCGATATTTTATTCACGTAGCATTGCATTGGCTATTGTGTAGCCAGATAGTACTTTCAGTAACGGGCCATACATAGGTTTTCTATACCTTTTTTCGACTGACAAGTTCATGTCATCCATGTCTTGGTCGGTAGGTAGGTCGATAGGTCGATCATACATGTGCATGCATTATGCCGAATCGAACTCGGATGTAATAGAAAGAATACACACGATTTAACATATAGCGATAACATAAAGATGGCAACGTATCTTGTATATTTACTGACGACATTATAGTGTACACATAAGCCAGTCCTCTGTCACATGAAAATCCCAGGTATAATTCGGCCGCAGGTAAGCAGATCTTAGAGTAAGGAACTGTAATACAATTGTTAAACAGGTTATAGCGATCAATATCGTGTACCTGCGAATGTCATTGTTCCCGGAAACCATCTTTGCTCCTTACGAGGTTCTAATTAATCCTTCCTGTTAAAAACGTTTAATTGGTTTTTTTTTATTTTTTTTTTATTTATAAAAGTTTGGTTTTCCGGAAGTTTGTACCTCCTGCACCACACACAGTAAGTTATGGTGTCATATCTATGACCAGTTGTGTTAGGAAATATGCCATGATGGAGACCGTAACATTCGCCAGTGTAGAGTGAAGGATCTGCAGCAAAAAAAACTTCGTAAGTGAGCAGGAACTTGGGTCAGAATAAAAGCCATAGAGAATGAGCAGGAACTAAAGTCAGAATAATAGAAAGAGAGAATGAGCAGGAAGTAGAGTCAGAATAATAGAAAGAGAGAATGAGCAGGAACTTAGGTCAGAATAATAGAAAGAGAGAATGAGCAGGAACTAAAGTCAGAGTAAAAGAAAGAGAGAATGAGCAGGAACTAAAGTCAGAATAATAGAAAGAGAGAATGAGCAGGAACTTAAGTCAGAGTAAAAGAAAGAGAATAAGAAAACAAATGACCAAAAGTGAAACCATGAGTTCTGATAATGATGTCCTGCACCACATCCATCTGGTTTTTTTTAATTACGTCATATCCGGGCAAGCATGCAAATCATCAATGTTTTATCCTTACCATGTATGCTCCAGCCAACGATTATCTGACTGTAACATATTACAAGCTTAGATTGAATGATCAACAGCAGGAAACCTTAATCAGCGTTTGTTTGGTGAACATTATACTTTGTTCTGAAACCTTGGTAGGTCGTTTATTTGTAATCAATATACACTATCAATAAAGCCGTATACTAGCGCCCATCCATGGAGAAAAGAGTTATATTTCCCTATCCTCTACGACATTGGACCAGGCTAATGTAACATATACCTCTGTAAAATCCGTTGAAAAAGTTTTTACCTGCTCTTCATTCCCTACAGTTTGGAATACGATACTTCTGTTGTTTGAACTCAGGACTTGTTATGGAGGAAGGACCAACTCCAGTTACTGTCATGCTATATTCGACGTGCCAAGTCATTTCATACCCGGCCTAACAAATCGGTTAACCTTTAAATGCACTTCCGGGTTAAGTCCGCATGAAGTTTATTTCACAATATCCATAATTGGTGTATGTTAAACAATGAGATGTAAAATGACAGTATTCACAGTACATTTTTTGTGACTCAACAAATGGTACTTGAATTATATTGTGTGGTCTCGCTCCACAAGTTTGGGGTGCGGGTAAACATTTTCTGTATAGGCCAGCTATTTTCTTCTAACAGCTACCGTAAAATGTCTAAAAAGAGCAGAAATCAAGTTAAAGACTGAACAACTCATCATAACGATATTAGAAAAAAAACTTTTATGGCAGAGGCCCTGTTGTTTGGTTTTGGTTTAGTGTTGGGCTTTGCTGGGTGATCAGTCAGTCGATCGGTTGGATATCTTGCCATTATGAATCCGGTAAAATGATATCCTATGATCGTAGATTTAAGAATCTCTGAAAGGAAATCTGGACTCAATGCCAGATAGGTAAACAGGACCTATTCATAAATGACATTTTGGTACAGGCTCCGTAGTAACAACACAACTGTACCATGTAAAAGATTAAAAACAATCGTTGACAACGCCAAGCAGAGGGGCTATTTGAAACTACTTTAAAATGTGTGCTTATCAACTCCTCCTTTGGAACGGAACAACCAATCCTTACTAATGTGTTGACCTATTTTCTAAACACACCAGGAAAAGGAAACATACTTCATTTATAGAAATGCATATTGTATAGACCAACAAAAGCACAACTTTTTCAATTTTGCTTTAACGTTTGTTCGTGGAGAACAGCTCTTTTATAAAGAATAGATCGTTGTTTAATTGATTACATTATGTATCATATTGGGGAAATGAATTATTAGATAGTTCTGAGTTGCAATAGGTCCGGAGTTGGATAATTTCTTTATAGGAATAGAGACGTACAACACATTCTACAACATGTATTCTATATCAAAGCAGCACTGCGTTGAATCATGTTTTGCGATATCTACGGTACAGTTTGTATATGTAGTAATGTAGAAAGGGTATGCCATATTCCCATCGTGGAATGAACGTATAACACACAAGAATCACACACATAAGTATCACACACATAAGTATCACACATATAAGTGATTTCCTCTTTTGGAAATAGATAAAGTATGTCTTAACCGAATTACACTGTACCGCACAGCTGTTTTGCCGTTCTGGAATTCATTGATGATTCTAGGGGACATAACCACGGATAATAATTTGTGAATTGCTTTTAGACGACCTTCGAACTTGGTTGTGATAAAAGCGGTATATAAGAACCTCGAATTATTATTATTATTAATATTATTACGTTGCTGAAACAAAAGGGGAAGTGCGTAAATCCTGTTAATTGTATGAATTTCAAAATTAGATGAATACTGGTTAATTTCAAAATAAGTAATGAGTAAAGTATATTTATTACAAAACGTGCCACTACTGAGAGGAGATTACTGTGGTCATCTAGGTAACGGTAAACTGCGGGGAAACAAATATCATCATTTCACATTAGGCACTGACGAAAAATATCTTATAGTTGTTAATCGTTTTTGAAACTAATGACAAGATAGGTTATTACAAACAAAACTAAAAAAAATCACGTTCCTATCTTTCACAATCTCGAACGAATCTACCATTTCTTATTAGGTTTGAATAATTTGAATATTTCAAACGACAACGTTTCCTGAAATGCAACCATTATATCGATTTAACAAATACATTACTTTCACTTGAGTGATGACATTTCTTATAGATAAGGGATAAAGAAGTATCACGGCGGGTTAGCTACATGCGCTCTAACAAACAATCGGTTAACAAAACATATTTAATGCTTGTGAAACTGAACATATTTTAGCTCGGTGCTTGGGATGTACATGTAGTGATAAGGGTATTCAGTACATAATAGGCTTATAGTATAGATACCGGCCGGTCCTAAACGATGCCGGACAGCAGGTCGGTAACAATAATCAGCATAACCAATGCGTCTCTATTGCGGTAAGCAGTTAGAGGTAGAGGTAAACATTGGATAGAACATTTTGTTTGTTTGTTTATTTTTCTTGTTTGTTTTGTATTGCAATCTGCATTTATTATGATAATGGCCGCAGGCGAAAACGTAAAGGGAAAACACTTATCGTATTTTGTAGGGGATTTACTGACCCGCAAGGAACTCCTGGATAGATAAAACACAAATAAAAAAGGCAACAATCCATTTAAATACTTTGTTCTACACACACACACCACACACACAAACACATAGTGCATTTTTTAAACGGTTTCAGTTGTTGGAAATGATGTATGAGTTGGGTTAGTATGTTGGGTGTTTGATGTTGGAAAAAGGAAACACCCCTTCCTACTCAGCGAACGATCCGCACGCTGGGGGCATTCAATAACACCAAATACCAGGCCGATATCCTGTAATGAATTTCATTACTCCTCATTGTTATATGAAATAGAACAATGCTCGACTTTATGCTAACATTAAACTTATAAATGGAAGTAGTGAATAATGCAGTAGAATTAATTAATTTCATTTTAAGGTACCAACGTTATAATGTTACGCATACAAACGTTATTTTGTTTCATATAAAAAGAGCGCTAGTTTAAAACAAAGCAAAATAAAATCCTATATTGCAAGCATTTCAAGCATTGTTCAATTGAATATTTCGCAAAGGGCATTTCCCATGGAATGATATCTGGTAGTGTGTGACGTGTGTGTGTATTCCCAGTGATGGTGCAGAGTTCCTGCAATAGGGTATCCCAGAGTAATGGGCATCAAAAATGTTAGTTGTGTGTGGACATTGCGACGGCATATCGTGTGAAATGATCCGTCATGACATGTATGTGGCCCATTCGTCTTTTAGATATTTCTTAAGTCAGAAAATCTAGGCACATCATCTCGAGTGGTTCAGGGATCTTTGTGCTGATTACTGGTACTTTTCCTAGAGTTTTTTCCTAAGAACACATTCGCTTTAATTTGTAATCCACATACCATGACATCCCACACCTGTAAACCCTGTCTTTTAGTAGACGTAGTTTTTTATTTATGTTCATCAGGCCCAACTGGTCATTTACAATCTCCATGATAGAGTATGCTAGACACCCAAAGAGAACGAGATCTTCTGACAATTTCTGCTGCAAGTTCCTGGAAGAAATACTTTCTTATAGATGGAATAGTTCATACTTGGTTTGGAGGGAACTTGACGTCATTACATCTGCTGACGTCTGGGGTGCATGGATAAAAATTGGTAATATTGATAGTGTTAAGTAAGCCTATCTCCAGGTCGTTTCCGTTCCTTTAAAAACCCTTACATTGATCTAGTGGTTGATGTAATATTTGAACTAAACAAAAGGAACGCCTGTAGGGAGCACTATAGACCCGTAGTCTCGGGTTTCGTTTAAACCTCATACAAATTCAAAATATTATTAAAAATGGGGACAAAAAAATAAAATACAATTGAAGTGAAAACAACCAAACATTCCAATCATCTAAAATCCATTTACATCAATTATTTCATGTACTAGATCACGTGGCCTGATATATGTACACGGGTGCATCGGCTTTCCAATTTGTTGTCTGACGTCCAACAGTATACCCCCTCATAGTGACATCCACCTGGCATTTCACAAAGAACATAGCTGTTTATTGTGACTTATGGTTCCTACTTGGAATGTTTATGTATAAAGTTTCAATTTTGAAACGGAAATCGCATCGTAAGTTGGCATGTCCTTTCGATCATGTAAGTAAAAATATTTTATTAATTAAATATTACGATGAATGCAATATTTACATGTTTTCGTCCGATCCTAACGCAAGTGGAATTATTCGTAATTCAGTATTTTTACTCGTGCTTGTCATGCTTTTCAAGAATTAATAACTTCTTTAATATGTATTAACATTGGTATTTAGTACACAATAAAGCCTATAGCATAGACATGGGCAGTCTTCAACGAAATCAGAGTTCGGTGACAACCAAAAACATAATCAATGAATAATTCTCTGTTGAGTTAAAAGATGTTTTGTTTGTATCTTTTTCTTGTCTCTCTGTCTGTTCGTTTGTTTGTTTGTTTGTTTGTTTGTTTATTGTTTTAAATGTGCTCTGTATTGATTATGATAATGGCCGACCACCGAAACGAACGGGGAATACCCTTTTCCTGTTTTGTAGGGAACACCCGTCCTGTACACAGCTAACGATACGCACACTTAACGCGTTCAATTAGCCGGTATCTGACATGTAATTCCCTTACTCATTGTTAACTGAAATAGGACAACGCTCGCCACAATGTTAATAATTAATTTATGAATGGAATCCTATCCTAGTTTATGTAAATAGTACAGAAACTTGAAATGCCAACGTTAAAATTTAACCGTTTATTTATTTTTATGAAAAAAATCCTTGTGTGTTTAAACTATTTATCATTGGAATCCCAAATTTGTGTAAGAAATGAACATCTTAATAATTTCCTAGATGCATGCCAGCGAGTTTAGAATCCTTATACACGTTTGATTACTTATGTTATTTAACTCTTCAATGTGTTGTGTTATTATATTATTCAATGTTGTACTTGACACATTTTACACTTTACATTTGTAAAATAGTGTGTTATAGATTCACAGGAAAATTAATCACCTAATTGAAACTTTCAAACGAAACAAACTATCAAATCTACGCTAACAACAACATTTCCATTTTCCAATTTTCCAACTTTTATGACTATTAAAAGTACCCGTAGGATGAGGGTAACATATACAAAAGGTGTCCAAAAATCTTCCTTAAAATTATTGAACCACTCATCACTAGCAAGCTACACATATTTTCATTATAACGTTTGCTACTCATTCTGCTTGCTCACACTGTACACTTTCTCTTATCCTTCGGAAGGGACGTAAAACGGGGCCATGCGTAATGAGTGTCAGCTTGTACTCTGCTGGATTAAACACAGGGTAGGTTACTTGATTGCCACCATAAAGTATAGGAACTACCCTCTGCTCTACTCTCCTACAAACAACTTAACTGTCTCCTTTTTTAATCTTATCATTTATTACATTCGTTTGATTTTTTGAGGGGGGAGGGAGTACTGCTTTTTGGACGAGATTATTTGTTGAGGACGACATTGTCTGCGCAAATTTTGAACACAGTTCTCGCGAACTTGACCATTGATAACATAAACGTTTAAAAAATTCACATTGATAGCCGTTATACTGGCATTTCTAGTGACCCCGTCCGTAATGAAACCCTGCTGTTCTTGTAGGATTTTCACATCTTGCGACATGCCGATAATACAACTTCGTTGATAAATTATGTTTCTTCTTTAATTGGCAACTTTTATCTATCAATTGACTCGGGTACACAGTCGCACTATTTCTAGGTGCCCTACCTATCTGACGAAAGAGTAACGTATTACATGCCATCACTAGTAACTGGTTTTCTGTTTGTATGTTGTGACGTAGAGTTCCTTCATTTTGACTGATTATCTCTGTATTATGTATAATAAAGGGGCAGATGGCATCAAAAATTAGACATATTCCTTAGGCTGCTGTTACTTCCTTGCTTATACATCTATTTTAGAAATATCCAACAAAGCATGTCAATATTGGACAATCCTGTCGTAATTACGTATGATACATGTACCATGTATGGAGTATACAACGGAGAAAACACTAACTGCATTCTACATTCTGCCAGTATCCTGAACATGAATCCTCTACTCGACATAGAAAAATAGAGCTGACCACAATTTAAAAGATCCTCTTATAAACGGGGTAGACACATTGATTGCTAGTTTATACCAGTCAATAGATATTAATTTCATTTTATCTTAGATGCCAACACCTTAATATTTAACTTACATGTACCACACTACCTGAACCATATTTTGATGCATTGTGTTTGAAATGTGCAGCTAATAGATTTGCTTGATGCATGCAAACAAATTAAGATCCCTATTTATGCATATCCGATTGTTATTTCTACATTGTAAAGTATTTCTGTCAAGTTCCAATCCCACTCGTGCTTTTTTTGGCCTCTTCAGAATTGGGGGCTTCCTCTGTGTCTTCTGCTGAGTTCTGCTGGGGGAACAAGGGACCACAAAATTGTTCTGCTGCTCCATAACCTCACTTAGGATCTCTATCGTCTTGTTACTTACTTCTCTACTTCTTTGTCTTCATATGACCTTAGGCCAAAAACAAACAAACTCAAGTTATAAACACTATTTCCACTGTACATCTACATGTGCTTGTTCCATTGTTGCAATATTATGTTGAACAGTATACGTATGTACCGTGTGAAATATATGTACTGGGATCTACGATCACTAGCCTTCTACCACTTGGTCGCGGGTTCGAGGTTACATTGGTCAGTAGCAAGGTACTGGCCGCATGTCGGTGGTTT
Source organism: Mizuhopecten yessoensis (assembly GCF_002113885.1). Taxonomy (NCBI): domain Eukaryota; kingdom Metazoa; phylum Mollusca; class Bivalvia; order Pectinida; family Pectinidae; genus Mizuhopecten; species Mizuhopecten yessoensis. Next base: position 462,744 of record NW_018408155.1, read on the forward strand.
TCTCCTGACACTCCATTTTCCCCTCCACCACCAAATCCTGTCATGGTCACAGCAGTGTATAGGCCTTAAAACACAAACATACCAAACGATGACTTACTTCTTAAAAGAACGTGTTCTGTGTCACGAAGTTCACACTGACAATACTACAGTGAAGTTTGGTAGGAAACCTGAGTACATTATGGCCCTCATTATTGTTATATCTTTACACACACACAACCACTAGGTCCATTCAGCTGACTTTTAAATGTAGATAACAATGGTGTCGCTCAGGTAAATATATCTAATGCACCTAACTGTCTTGTTTCTTGCGTACATGCTATTCAATGTTTATTGTAGTTATAATTTTGAGTGGGTGTCCTCGGATGTAAAACATAGTAAGAACCATGAATAGTAGCTATTAATGTATAAATGCATTGTAATGATATAATCGAGAGGGCATATTTTATTTTAATTATAAGTATAATATATGAAAACGAAAATAGTACAAGACATTATAAACCTTACTTGTCATCCTCATTTTCAGTTACTTATATTTTTCCTGTAACACGAATGGATTCCAGTCAAATTTTCATAAACAGTGTAATATATACTATAAAACCGTAGTGTAAAAGTAGGAAATTTAATTACCATTTGGATAAAATTTGGGATAATATTTTTTCCACACATGTGTCCGTTTCACACCTTGTATAATATCGCCTTGCGTTTACTATGCTAACATAATAGTTTTGTATGTGTTTGAAGTATTTCATTATAGAATTATTTTTTTTTCGAGACATCACATAATTGAATCTTCAATTTCATCATATCAGTTGTGAACACATTTTTTATACAGTTTTCTATCATCAACAACAAACGGTTAATTCTTCTACACGAGGAATCACTATAACAATCAGATTTTTGTTCAGTCAATTTTGTATCTGTCAGATGTGATAACAACAGACACCACAAATGATAAATTTTTGTCTTACTTAGCTTACATAAATAGAAATTGGTCAGAAATCAGAACGTCCTTGAGAAGATATGGTTGTACTCGGATCTAAATTAAATACAAACTTACCACACCTTCGCGAAGTTCCAAAATGTATTTTTTGCGAATGAAGCCTGTCATCGAACATGTTCCGCTTGGCGTAATATTGTCTGGAAATTTCTACATGTCATTTAATAGACTGACCAAATGTGTCGGTGATCTTTTTTCTTTTATTACCAGTTTTATCATTCACTGTTTATCCAAAACAATGCCAAGTATTAGTGTCTATAACAAAAATTAGGTAAGAGCAAAGCTTCTTTCAAACTAAATTAATATTTTCTTTTTCGGTTTTATGTACAAATATTATCTATCTACGTTTTTCTTTTTTTTAACATTTCTTCTTATTAAAGTGTCATTACTTTTTCTATGTAACGATATGCAGTTTATAACTGCTTGGCTTGAGGATCCCTGGTGTCAAGTCCTGTTACAAAGTGTCCTCTTCTGAAGTTACTTTTAATAGTTTTTATACTTTTTTCCACACACTTAGATTCATATCTTTCCCGATTTTACTCATAAATAAAATAACTGTATTTTCATTGTTCATGTTACTTATGAGAAACATTTCAATTTAGCTTCATTCATTTGAACAAACAATAATCCTTTATCTTTACTTCCTTTACAAACCAAATTATATTAGCATACTATAACTATAATAGCATTGCGTGTATATTTAAACATAATAAATAGTAAGTATTTATTATGTTAACACATAAGGATATTACTTTTGCACTTTGTCAAGTTAACTAGTATTCAACCTTATCTAATTATTTTACCGTATTGTTGATGTTAAAAAACGTTTACATAAAAAGGAATGCTTATCAAAGGTATAGCATCATTCCATATAAAATGCAAATGGGTTTATTTCAATAGGAATTGTGAGGTTAGAACTCTAACACCTTACTTCAAATAGATTAAATGAGAATGCAATGTCTTCCTCCCTAGTCGAGGACTCACACGCGGAGACAGTGACCGATTTAACAATGGCAATATCAGTAGGAGGATTTGTGGCACTCATTGCATATGATATATATCGCCAAAGAAGAAAACTACTTCAGAAATGCATGGGTTAGCTATATTAAAACTACAGTAATGTGTCTTATATACAACCTGTGAATATTGATGTGGTGTTCGAATTTTATTTCGATATAAATATGATAACTTCTATCAGCTTTAGTCAAAAAAGAAATAATTAAATAATGTGTTTTATATAACTATCAAATGTGCATTTCGAAATGATTACGTTCATTTTTGTTTGGTTATTTAGGTACCTCAAATACACCCGATACGGAGGAGAGCAATCCATTGAATACATGTACCATCGAAGTTGAACCAGATTGCCAAGCGCATGAACAGGCTTACTACACCTATTTGGAAAATGATGATGATCCTGACGAAGCAGACAACGAGCAGTTGTTGGACAAAAGTAATATATATATGAATTTAGGATAAATACGCATATATTATTCCATTAGTCATTTTTTTTATATCTGCATCATGTTTTTAATGCTTAATTATATCAATTACTTTTTGTCGTTTCAGGACGGCCGAACCAAAAATGTGTATGTTTTCTATCGAAACTTCTCGCCCCAGACAAAAAGTACAAGGATTTCGCTAAGGAAATGGGTCTTCCTCAGTACAAAACAAAACTCTTAGAAGAAGAACTCAAACAACGTAACCTAAACCCTGAAGACATTTCCTATGAATATACCAGCAGAACACTGCAAAGCATGCCCGCAGTCAGTTACAACGATATATATGATGCCCTTACTGACCTAGGACTAGACGACGAGAGGACAATATTGCGCGAGAAACGACACAAGTTTATCAGATAAGCCGTTACTGCATCTTTACCGCCAAAACCTAGCGTCATAGAAACAATATTTCAGTGAAGATTAAGTAAATGTGAAAAAAACATGATTTAATGTTATAAGTGAAGTTTACAATATGAAGATAAAATTATAGATGTAGCCATATTCAGCTGAACAATATCCTATAATATGAGAATATTTACGTATAGCTATGTTAAGTTTGGGGCTGTTTTTCATTTTATTTTTTTTATTTTTTATTTCATAACTTTTGTTCAGCGTTCAGTTACAATTCTATAAATAAATGAATACCCTTTTTTTTTCTTTTACAATAATTATGAAACAAATTGTTTCAGCTTCATTAATTACTAAGGTTACAATTTGCTGTGTTGCAATTCAAGACGTACATATCAAACACTTTCTAAGGATTATACTTCCAAGAAATTTTAGTAATTCTTACGTTTTCATGGCGATTTCATGTTTCACGATGAACGTAATATGATTTTATATTTATATTTTCAAAAGGTTTTGTGGGCTAATTTACCTGTCTTGACTACATACTTAGAATGAAGGTTTTATGGAGTTAAATACTTGTCTAAATTATAAAACCTTCCCCTTCTGTTTGATTTGGGGCAAATGAAATCAGGACGATGACAGAATGAACCTTTATAAGCATTGTAAATATAACTGAACTATGTGTTCAAGTACAATATATAGCCACGCATATTGAATCAGCTTGTATTTTTCTGATTTTGAATATAAAACGTTCTTATAAGCGAAATAAGTATTGTATACCGAGGACTTAAGCTTATTATATACTTTCGCCCTTCACTAGAATAATCCACATTCGTCCATCGTTAATATCGCCCTTCAAATGTGATTTGAATATGCAGCATGATGTGCTAATTTTCGCTTTTAGGATAAATTTTAAATTCTCATAATAAAAAGCGAAAGTGAAACTGTGGCGACAATTACCCGGTATACAGTGTACACATGAGGTACTACTACTTAATGAAGTCTCTGTTTTGCATGTGGATGTGGTAGTTGTGGTGTGATATAATGACGTTCTATTGTTGGCTGTGTATACAGTTATTGACTACTCTTCTATTGTACTTAAATGGATAGATAAATGTAGACTTGCACATGTTGAGTGTTACCGAAAAGATTGTTATTGAAATGACTTCAAATTAGTAATGATATACGAATATCTAGTAAAGGTAAGTCCCCGCGCAAACATCCGCGGTAAAGGTTTCACTTATTCGGAAAATTTAATCTAAATGTAAACTATATACTCTACCTTAATACATAGCAACACGTTTGGTTAGCCAATTTTGCTTAAATAGTAACGTACGATATTGTAATATGTGCGGTATGCGGTTAATATAGTATCTGTAAGACTTCTTTCACCGCAGAAATATGCTCAGTAAAAGGATGTTATATATGTTGAGTTAGGTATAGAATAAGTACAGTATATATATATTCCCCTGATGAACATCTAAAGAGGAGAAAGCGCTAGGCAAGGCGAAGAAACTCTTGTCTTTTACTTTTATATATATATGCGAAAACGATGGAAAGCATGTAGTTTACGACTTAACGAATAGTTCGACAAATATACAATTATAAAGTATTGTAACACTTAGAAATACAATTGGTTAAACGATGTTATCAATCCTAATGATTTCCGCGGGTTTTCGTTGTGTTTGTAATGCCTTTAATTGAGGTTTTAAGTGTAAAGTCAAACATTGACTTGACTCGAATCGCTTTAGTTTATCAGCCAGTGGTATGACAGGTAAGGTCAATGAAGCAATTTGTGTTATACACGTATAATCATGAATAGACAGTCAGTCTAAAAACCGATGTTGCTCTCAATGAGTACTGCACAAATATATAAATATGTGCGGTTAATATAGTGTGCGAAAAAAACTAAATCCATGACATGGAACCACTTTTGAAAACCGGAATTGCTCACATTGAGTATGGTTCAATAAGGTAATACGTTCGGTGAAGATGTCATGCAGAAATCGCAGTTTGGGACGTGGATATACATGATGCAACGTAGCGTTAGTTTGGACGTGAGAAACGTTCGAAAAACAAATGTAGCTCGTATTGAGTGCCATACAGCATACTAATATGTGTAGTTAATATGTTATGCGAAAATGCGATATTTAGGGCGTAAACATACGTTAAACATAACCGATGTTGCTCATATTGAGTATTTAAAAATCCGATTTTGCTCACATTGAGTACTGTGCGCCAAATCCAAAGGGACGTTTATAATAAACCGATGTTGCTGTAAATAAGGAAATATGTGTGGTTACGATTTTACGATATGAGCGTAATCAAGGCTGTTTTATTCAGCTTCCTATGTGGCTCATGTTGAGTTTTATGAATCAAAGATGTATGTGCGGTTATAGATAACCGGAATATATATCTGAGGTTGTGATATTGTTAATATTGTTACAATTACAGGGTTGACATGTATCTGTTAACCAAATTTTACCCATACCTTGTTGTTATGACATTCTTCTTCTTAAATCTATAACTGATTTTCATATTGTATCATGGACATTTACGATATTTGTATATGTTAAGTAAACTTGCAATAGAACCTTTTAATTGATGATGTCAATGAAGTTAGACTATATATAGACATAACACGTGATTTTCTTAAATATCATATATCTAATAACAAAGCGTTCATGCTAGCACTAAAATTAAAGACTGCTTTAAGTATTTGATTCGCAATTGCATGCTGACATATTGCAAACATGTGTGTAGAGTAACATACACCGTTAGGATGTTCACTTGTTAATGCCAAATGAGTTAAATGTTGACATAATGGACAGAGAGACCACACATGTTTGTATGTTCTATTGTTGCATATCCCTGAGTTCTTTGCAGAGTTATGTTTGACTCGCTGTCGATATAAATTGTTTTAGAATTCAGAGGTTCACTTTAATCCAGTCAAAAATGTATTTGATTTGATTTCATATTTTATTACATTACGATTTCATTTCATTTTTTATTACATTACGTATTTTGTTTTCAATAATCTACATGTTAATAGTTCATACAGCAACTAATTAGATTTTTAATGAGAATCGTATATATTAATATAGAATAACATATATTTGAGAAATTAAAAAACAAATCGAAAATGTTGTAGGGTGAAGTTTGAGAAGAAATGTTTCCGAAATTGTATTTTTTTCAGTTTTATTACCTTTGTATTTGAATTGATATTGTTATCCCAACCGTATACATTTATTCACCTTACATATCAGTTAGAAAGTTCTTTTTTCCTTATTTTATTATATTTGCGTATGAGATAATGCTTTAAGAACAATGAAACCCTTGTAAACAAATAAGATCAAGTGTCCCGAAAGTGTTGGCATCTACTAAATCCATGACCTTGCCATTGGTATCTAGGTCAAATCAGAGATATGTCATGACTCTATATGGAAATCAGATTAGTACCAATGAAACTACGAGGTTAGTTAAAGACCATGATTAAAAACCTCGATAGTCATAAAAGGAAATAGAGCATGATGCTCTTCGATACCCACCCCACTTCGGCATGTAGAAACCATAGTCGGGGATTAAGGAATGTTGCCATCGCAGTCAACATCGTCACGGTTATCCTATAATTGTATTGTAGGCCGTACACGATGATCACATTTACCATCCATTAGCAGTGCATCATTTTATATCAAGCAGATGACGTATAATGTTTTTGTATATAAAATATATCATAAAGAAATTTTATATATCATATGTAATATGCACTGTCTTAAGGATGTAGTAAATGATTTCATGTTAAACAGGATAGCCAAATGTTCCTTGAATAATTTGTTAGTTGTAAATGCAACAAGAGTTTTTTGATAATGGATAATGGCTTGGTTAAGCACAGACAACGATTAAACAATGTTTAGAAAGGTATTTCTGGATGTATAATGCAAAAGTGAATCCGGATGGTAAAAATATTAAATTAACAGGTAGGGTTAACATGAACCAGACGACACAATTCGTAGGGTTTATTTGCTGACGTAATGCTATTGTCGTCGTTACAAATGCACCTTGGACTCTACTCGAAGATTTGTGGTATACTTAGGTTACAGGTTAAGAAAAATTGGGAGAGGAAACCAGACTGCGATAACTTAACAGGCTATAGCGGTCAACGCCCTGTACCATACCCATTTGTGTACATACCTATGAAGAGTTTATGCTAAAGAAAATAAATTGCTTGTCCGGTCACATAAATGTGCTCTCTGAAATAATTGTACTTAATGCTTTTGCAGTAGCTTATCGGAAACGTCGCTCATTCATGATTTACTATTTTTTATATGATTATATATTGAGTTTTTATAGCTTGTACTTCGTACAAACATTTGTACTATTTCCAATGTAAATACGTTATATGCTTATGTCATTAACCAGCTCTTACTCACATTAAAGTACCTTACTACAAAAATAGTTTTCTGATTGTTTTTTCAATTGACTGATATATAAAGATAAGGTCCTGAAATGGCAGGCAGCCATTGGTTAAAGATAAACCAACCAACTCAGCTATTTGTGTCCTAATATAAATCGCTGACAATTCACATAAATTTCCTAAGTGGTATGCTGACGTGAAGGCCAGTGCGGTGTAGTAGATATACCAAAATCTTACATATACTGTATACAAATATTAAAAGCATTTTTGTAATGTTCGTGCTGTAAATCGATGTTGGGCTTCATAGAAAATATATCTGCAACCGATTCGATACTGAAACGTCTGTCGTCAGAGCAAACGAGGAGATCCCTTGAACAGCATAATGTCACCAAAATGTTTGATTCTAACTTTTCTCGCACATTTTTCAAGGCGGGAGGAGAATGTTCAAAATGACGACGGTTAATTTGCAATCATATCAATATGAACGCATTTTCTTCTGATAATGCTTTTAGAGGAACTTGCAGTTGAAATAAAAACCTATAAGATTTGAACTTTATTGTAGGAACATAAAAGGACACTGAACCTGCACAATCACATCGTTATGCTAAAACTTCAATATCGTTACGTTTATGGAGTAATCTACCATCAAACGTTAAAACACAGTTCATAGGATGATTTAACATGAGAGGTCTTGAGTGAAGTTCTCAGTGTTAACCAAACAAAGGTAAGGAAACCAGAGGAATTTACCTCTACCGTTCCTTCAGAATAAGATAATCTGTAGTGCTATTTATTTAAATGAATTTCTGCTAAAGGGGCCGTTAGTATAACATTATAACAGATGCTCTAAGAGAGAGACAAGAAATATCGTTTCCTTTAACATATTTGTCATGTCTTTTTTTAATCTGAGCTACGATTTTATCATTCCGAGCTATGGTATGGTACGTTGACTCCTGTGGGATTTCGTGTTTTGTTATATCAATACACATATTGTTTTTAATAAATTATATACATATATACTAATATATATCTATCACTGTGCAATCTGCGAAAGAAACTATATAACAAATGACATGAGTTCTCCTTCTTCATTACATTTTTGACATTTGTTTTTTTGATTTCTTGCTGATCGAGAGGGGTAGCTTTTCTTCATCAACATAGTGAGGTGAACAGTTTTCATAACCATGCTAAAAGTTTGGTCGGGAAACATTATTGGTTATCCAATGATGACAAAGATTGCTTTATAATTCATTTAGTTTCCTTCTTATATTCCGTCTTTGCGTATTGCAGAGTTATCTTCTCTTGGGAGCAGGTATTGATTGTTACGTCACTGGTTTGTGTGAGAAAATTACGTCGTTTTCTCCAAAATTGATGACGTTACTCTCACAAACAAGTGACGTAACAATCAATACCTGCTCCCAAGGGAAGATAACTCTGCAATATGCAAAGACGAAATAGACGACGTGTTGTTATATTTGCTTAGCAACAAGTACAATGTGGTCTCGTAAACAAATGCACACCAATCGACACTTGTGCCTCTCCATGCGTCTCCAGGCTTGTTTACCTTCACATTTTCAGAATTTTTTGAATGACAGTTGGTTTGATGTCATTGTCATGGCGATTTCCAATATCCGGATACCAATCAATGACAGCAACATGTTTCTATAATTCTTTTAGATTCATATAAACTACAGAGCTATCTTTTTTGACGAAGCAAAATCAAAGCCTTTCCTTATCATAACAAAGTAAATCACTGGATGGTTTGTGTAGATCGGGTGAATTTGATTGGGGGTCTGTCGTTACATGTCTACATATAATGCCAAACCTGAACCGGATGTACATTTTAACAGAAAGAAGAAACAATTAAACATATATCGATAGCATGCAGATGACAACGCACTTTGTATTGTGTTTATTTGATTGCGGCATTATATTGTACCCGTTACTAGTACACATAGGGCAATCCTTTGTTAAATTAGAATTCCTCATATAATTGGGTTACAGGTTAACAGATATTAGAGTAAGAAGCTAAGAGACAATTTTTAGACAGGCTATAGCGGTCATTTCCTTTTTTTGTTCCTCAATGCCATGTTTCTCCATAAATGCGTTCTCATCAATACTAACTGTTAATAACTTCTTATTGATCTGCGTTTATTTACATTTATTTATCATTAAAATATATTACTTTTACCGAAAATTGTACTCAGCATTTATTTAATTTATGTATATTTTGTACGCAGGTATATTGAGTGATATTAACGTTATAGTTATGTTGCTTTGATGGTGATGACCTAACGTGGATCATGGCATTTGAGCTTTATATGATTCTACCTGAATTATGTAGGTTTTTAAGCGACAAAACTATAGCACGGTATTTATATAGATATAGGTATGACTATCCATTGTAATGAGATTCACTCATCCTCGTGGATATGGTTATCCGTGAATTACAAGAATTTAAAGAGGTTTTTACATGTATTACCTACAACCACTTACCACAGACTCCTGCTCGTTTGGTTGACATTTATCTACAAAGTAATAACAATGTTCACATACCTACATTTTCCTGATATGTGTGAGTTTGGTAACACAACAAAGTTTCCTCTTGTTGTATTTTGTGTTCTGAATGACTGTAATGTTCTGTTTGTACAAGTTCTGTTGTTTTCAAATAATTGTATCAAGTATTGAACAACTGTCTATTAAATCGTATTAAACACCTCCGTGTTCATTTGATATTCATTTCATTTCCTGACGGACTGAGAAAGGATTGAATTGCTTTCATTTACACGCTCAGATCGGCAGTTTATGTTAGGAATACAAAGAGTTTTACAGAACGACAACGGGACGGGACATCATTGGTTACCCAACGATGACATGGATTACTATTATACTTCTACCATTTTTGTCTATAGACGATGTGTGATTATAGTTGCTCAGTAAAATTTACAATGGTGTACCTAATTAAATGTACATAAACAGACACCTGTGTCTACTCTTGTGTAACTATCTCTACCTTGATGGAATACCAGAAACTTACACTTTATTTTAATGCTATAATAAATGCAATATCCAATATTTCGAAAACCCTTATATTTCTTTATAAAGGAACAGTATAACATAAGTGCACGGCTGACTCATATCGTTTGATATCCAATTTCTTCGTATACGATATTTCATATCCGTACAGGTACATAGAGCTCCCACACAACCTATGCCAAGGTCGTCACTGACACGATCTATGATAAACAAATTACAACATGAGCTATCAGGAAGAGATAGCATGCCTATTAATTGGTTGGGTTTGGTCAGACGGTCAACCGATGGATCGATTGGTCGACCATACATGGGTACGAGTAATGCAACACCGAACTCGGATGAAATAGAAAGAAGACACAATTTAACATATAGCGATAACTCATAGCGTTAACATAGAGATGGCAATGTATTGTGTATAGTGTTCATTGCTGACGACAATATATTGTACCTGTTACTAGTACATATTAGCCAATCCCCTGTGAAAATGAAAATGAAAATCCCCGGTATAATTCGGCCAAAGGTAGGCAGAACTTAGAGTAAGGAACTGTAATACAATTGTAAAACAGGTTATAGCGGTCAAGATCGTGTACCTGGTAGGTCATTATTCCTCGAAACCCAGATTACCCCTTACAATGTTCCAATTGATACTATCTGTTTTCAAATTTTAGTTGATCTGCGTTTATTCACTTATACATCTATTTGCTATGGTAAAATATTTGTGGATTGTAATCGCTCAGTAAAATGTACAATGTGGGTACATGAAAACATTCACATAAACAGATACCTGTGTCTTCCCATATGAAACCAGATATGCATTATTGGAGTGTTACCTAGTTGTGTCAAAATAATAGTTTTTTTCTCAAATGTCTCCAAACCCCTATATTTTTCCTTTAAGGAACAGCATAACCTGAATCAGATGAAGTTTGTGTTATCTATCAGACTGCAGATCACGTTCTGTCTGACTGATCATACATTGGGATGTTATGATTCACTTGTCATTGTATATAGAAGTGCAAAGACAGTAACGACATACATGTATATTGATCAGTTATCTGTATCTTTCAGATATGGTGTGCATTATCTTTGGGTTTTTTGTATCGATCGATTGTTGCACGGCCGACCCATATCGTTTGATATCTACTTTGTTCATATACGATATTTTATATACGTTCTGGTACATATAGTCCTACACAACGTATGTCAAGGTTGTCAAACACACGATCTATGATAAATTAAATTTCCACATAAGTAATCATGAATAGGTAGCAAGCCTTTTAAAAAATGATACAAGCCGTCAACACATATTCTACAGTTCGCAATATTAAACATGGAACTGTAAATGAGTCAACAGTGTTAACATGTAGATTAAAACGTATTTCGTAATGTGTTTATTTGATGACGTGGTGTTACTATGCCCGTTACTAGTTAGTTCTTTGTTACATGGAAATCATCTGTATAATTCGGTCACAGGTAAAAGGAAATTAAAGTAAGGAACTGTAATGCAACTGTTCATCGGGCTGGATCGGTCAAAATGGAGTACCGGATAATTCATTGTTCCTTGAAAGCAAGTTTACCCCTTGCAATGTTTCAATAAATACTAGCCTTTTTCAATTTGTATTTAATCTGATTTTATTCACTTTTATTTACGGTTATAAAATATTTAGTAGATGACGTATGATTATACTTAATACCAAATTCACATAAACAAGATACCTATGTCCACTCTTTCGTGATATCGATTTCTAATATTTCCAATACTCTATATTTCTTCTAAACTGCAAAATATGTATATCGGATGAAGTTTGTGTTATCATTCAGACCACAGAACAGAAACTCTCTGACTGATTATACAAGAGGGTGTTATGATTCACTTGTCATTGTACATAGAAGTGCACAAATAGTAACGACAAATCAATCAGTAATATTCTTTTTAGATACGGGTGTACATTGTCTATACTTTTTATAGATGATTTGTTGCATAACCGACTCATGTCGTTTGATAACCACTTTCTACGTATACGATATTTATGAACGTGCAATATACGTACAGGTACATAGATTTCCAACACAACTTATATCAAGTTCGTCACTGACACGATCTATGATACTTTTAGATTATCACACGGTTTTCAGGGTTTGTCATGAGAACAATTTTCTCATCACGAGCACGTGGGTAAAATTGAGAGGGCACGGCAAATGGACGCGATATTTTATTCACGTAGAATTGCATTGGCTATTGTGTAGCCAGATAGTATTTTCAGTAACGGGCCATACATAGGTTTTCTATGCTTTTTTTCGACTGACAAGTTCATGTCATCCATGTCTTGGTCGGTTGGTAGGTCGATAGGTCGATCATACACAGCACGGATTATGCCAAATCGAACTCGGATGTAATAGAAAGAATACACACGATTTAACATATAGCGATAACATAAAGATGGCAACGTATCTTGTATATTTACTGACGACATTATAGTGTACGTATAAGCCAGTCCTCTGTCACATGAACATCCCAGGTATTATTCGGCCATAAGTAAGCAGAACTTAGAGTAAAGAACAGTAATGCAATTGCTAAACAGGTTATAGCGCTCAATATCGTGTATCTGGAAGGTCATTGTTCCCTGAAACCATATTTGCTCCTTACGATGTTTTAATATTATTTATATTTACCATTTTAAAAAGTTTGGTTGCGTAACAAATAATACGTATTTAAGTTAGCATTTTGATCCAAGTTACTATGTGCATATTGTTTTAAATGATTAGAACAGTCATCTCCAGGTAGAGTCAGTGGTATCTAAAATTGACGTGATAATTATGATAATGTTGATGTCCACAGGTGAACAATGACAATCATGATTTATATGAATACCAAATGAATTAGGTAGAGATATAAATCTATTTATGATATCTATATGTCGGGCCAGTGAAAAAAGGAAATTAACTTCACCTACTTTCAGATATATGTTTGTCCTTTAATGCTTTAAATGATAAGTATGAAGCATATCTGAGAGGGGGTCGGTTGCTTTCGATCACAAATATCTTCATTCACAGAGAGATAAGTGGATAGTTTTCATTATCACATAAAGGAGCAGTATACTGTAGAAATTGCCCGACTCTGATAAACAATGCACATGTCGAGGAAATGTAAACACAGCGGATTTACCCTACACAACACATGTATACATGTATATATATTTGTAAACTGCATTACATTTACAATACATATAAAGTACTGAGAAGTGTATAAACCTCTTTTTTCTATGTATGTCACTTGTGTGAAAACCATGGTACCACATCAAAACTTACCAAAAAATGCCAAAAATTGCTATTTTTGACCCAAAATTTGACCCCGCAACTAGTAATTTTTTCCCTAAGTTCTGTCTGAAATTAAAGATTACCTACTTAGTTGCAGAATTATCTAGGTTGCAGTAAAGTTATCAAACTTGATTTTTTGCAATTTTGCGTCGTGTGCTGTTGTCAAAATTTTACCTCCTGTAAAGCTAGCTTTTCATGTGTAGGCACCCTTTCGGATTATGGCCAAACTTTTCTTCTTTTTTTTTTTTACAAATGTGAAGCTCACATAGCCCACTTCATCATGCTTATACCAATTTTAGTACAGTTTTATTTTTATATTTTTTTAGATATCATTTTACAGGGATTAGCCATTTAACAAAATATCACCCATGGCCACAACCCTCTACTGTATACTGCTACATACCTAAAAGCTATGGAAACGAGTGATTGTACCACTACTGCACATATAGTATCGACATATGTTATTGAATAATATTTATATTGTTAAATATCAGTGAGCAATGTTTTTATTTTTCTGTTATGGAAATATATCAAATGTTGCACCGCTAGTTCATATCATATGATATGCACTTTCTGAATATACGTGTAGACATAATGAATTGGCACTTATGTCAAGGTCGTTAAAGGCACGATATATGATAAATAAAGTTTCCACAAGAGTAACTATGAAAAGATCGCTGACGTTGAAATAGTTTCATTGACACGATATTAAAAAACTATTTTCTGTAGGTTGACAAGTAAAAATTAAAAAAATGATCCAGAATACGTGAATGAAATTAAAAATAAAATTATTTAACTGCCACCAACTACTTGATTCCAAACCAGGTGTTCCGGAAGAGTGTACTTCCTGCACCACACACAGTAAGTTATGGTGTTATATACATGACCATTTACGTTAGGAAATATGCCATGATGGAGACCGTAACATTCGCCAGTGTAGAGTGAAGGATCTGCAGCAGATAACCTTGGTAAGTGAGCAGGAACTTGGGTCAGAATAAAAGACAGAGAGAATGAGCAGGAACTTACGTCAGAATAAAAGACAGAGAGAATGAGCAGGAACTAAAGTCATAATTAAAGAAAAACAGAATGAGCAGGAACTTAGGTCAGAATAAAAGACAGAGAGAATGAGCAGGAACTTAGGTCAGAATAAAAGACAGAGAGAATGAGCAGGAACTTAAGTCAGAATAAAAGACAGAGAATGAGCAGGAACTCAGGTCAGAATAAAAAATCAGAGAATGAGCAGGAACTAAGGTCAGAATAAAAGTCAGAGAGAATGAGCAGGAACTTAGGTCAGAATAAAAGTCAGAGAGAATGAGCAGGTACAAAGGTCAGATTAAAAGACAGAAAATGAGCAGGAACTTAGGTCAGAATAAAAGTCAGAGAGAATGAGCAGGAACTTAGGTCAGAATAAAAGTCAGAGAGAATGAGCAGGAACTCAGGTCAGAAAAAAAAAATCAGAGAGAATGAGCAGGAACTTAGGTCAGAATAAAAGACAGAGAATGAGCAGGAACTTAGGTCAGAATAAAAGTCAGAGAGAATGAGCAGGAACTAAGGTCAGAATAAAAGACAGAGAGAATGAGAGGGAACTTTGGTCAGAATAAAAGACAGAGAGAATGAGCCGGAACTTAGGTCAGAATAAAAGACAGAGAGAATGAGCAGGAACTAAGGTCAGAATAAAAGACAGAGAGAATGAGAGGGAACTTTGGTCAGAATAAAAGACAGAGAGAATGAGCCGGAACTTAGGTCAGAATAAAAGACAGAGAGAATGAGCAGGAACTCAGGTCAGAATAAAAGTCAGAGAGAATGAGCAGGAACTAAGGTCAGAATAAAAGACAGAGAGAATGAGCAGGAACTCAGGTCAGAATAAAAGACAGAGAGAATGAGCAGGAACTTAAGTCAGAATAAAAGACAGAGAGAATGAGCAGGAACTCAGGTCAGAATAAAAGACAGAGAGAATGAGCAGGAACTTAGGTCAGAATAAAAGACAGAGAGAATGAGAAGGAACTAAGGTCAGAATAAAAGACAGAGAGAATGAGAGGGAACTAAAGTCAGAATAAAAGACAGAGAGAATGAGCAGGAACTAAAGTCATAATTAAAGAAAAACAGAATGAGCAGGAACTAAACGGAATAAAAGAAATAGTGAAATAAAGAAACAATCTGATTGATATATTTTATATCCGGGTACGCATGCAAATACCCAATGACCTAAACGAGATTGCAAGATGATATCATCCTTACCATGTATGCTACAGCCAACGATTATCTGACTGTTAAATATAACCAGCTTAGATTGAATGATCAACAGCAGTAGTTTATTTGACAACAATATACACAATCAATAAAACCCGTATACTTAAAAAAATCAATAAAGGCAACTGTTATTGATTTATCATTATTTAGAGCACCAGTCATTCTTTAGTCAGAAATGTGATGCTCTACTCATTTAAATTCATAATTTAAAATTAAACATAAAAATGAATTATGAAAGTTTTACGATAATGTTCAAGTTTTAATTGGACGCGTCACGCTTCACATGACCTGCCTAGTTCTTAAATGGATGCGTTTACACAAGACTGTATCCAAAAGTTATAAAATATCCTTGTGCAGTTTTCGTTGTTTTTAATATGTATCGATGTTCTTTACAATAAAGAACAACAAGTTGTTTTTATTATTTCAACTGACATATCAGTTATGGTTCCTGTGTTGGTTGTCAACCGTTGGTTTAAAAAGTACCAATCAATTCGCCCAACTCCGTCTTTATCTTACATCCTTCACACAGAGCATGAATTACGTAAGGGGTATGCTGACTTGTAAAGCATGCTATCAGGTTATAGGTACATTGTATGTGCCTACTTGATTAGTCATATCGATACACACACAGGTATATGATATCACGTATGTGTGGACTGGTAAACATAAGATGTTTTTTACTTCCCGATTGGCTTATCTATACGGGGTGAGGGTGGAGGTGTAATTTATCTGTAAGGGCTAGCTACTTCACTCTGGTATGGAGTGTGGCTCAACACATATATCAACTATAGTCGTGGCCACAAATAAGAAATATGCCATTATTAAATAACTTTAAGAAATGTATATATCATGTGTATGGTGGGTTTTTTTCTTTATAATAATCCCTCAACCCCCATCCATGGAGAAAAAAGTTATATATCACTCTCATCTACGACATTGGACCAGGTTAATGTAACATATGTACCACTGTAAAATCCGTTGAAAATTTTTTTATACTGCTCTTCATTCCCTTCAGTTTGGAAGAAGATACTTTTTGGATGACTTGTTGTGGAGGATGGACCAACTCCAGTTACTGTCATGCTACAATCTACGTGCCAATTCATTTCATAGCCGGCCTAACCAATCGGTTTACCTTTAGATGCACTTCCGGGTTAAGGCGCATGAAGTGTATTTCACAATATTCAGAATTGGTGGTTGTTAAACAATGAGATATATAATGACAGTACTCACAGATTTTTTTGTGTGATATTGAACAATTTATGCTTGTAGGGAGTGGTGTGGCTCAACAAATGGTGTTTGAATTGTATTGTGTGGTGTCGCTCAATTAGTGGTGTTTGACTTGTGTGTTAGGATGATGAAACATGGATGTTGTTTGCTCGTGGCGACCGACAATTTCATATATTATTAATCATAAAATACTTTAACTACAGCCTTAGCAACAAATATGCCATAATTAAATAAATTTTGGAAATTTATATGACCTGCTTGTAAGTTTTTTCTTGTAATAAACATATATATAATATTGAGTGGATGAAAACTGGTTTACCTGACACGTTTTTTTATCTATCAAGTTTATAGTACGGCTGGGGGTGCGGGTAAACATTATCTGAATTGGCCAGCTATTTTCTTCTACATGTAACAGCTACCGTAAAACGTCTAAAAAAGCAGAAATCAAGTTAAAGACTCTATACAACTCACCCATAACGATATTAGAAACAAGATTTTCCTTTTTATGGCAGAGGCCCCCTTGTTTGGTTTTGGTTTAGTGTTGGGCATGATTCGGTGGTCAGTCAGTCCTACGGTTGGCTATCTTGCCATTATGAATCCGGTAAAATGATAACCTATGATCGTAGATTTACACATCTATGAAAGGAAATCAGGTCTAAATGCCTGATAGGTAAGCAGGACCTATTCATAAATGACATTTTGGAACAGGCTCCATAATAACAACACAACTGTACCATGTAAACACAAAGATCGAAATTAGCTGTTGCGAAACCAAATTCTTGTCTTTTGTCATATATCCTGGTATTGATAAAACATTAAAAATAATCGTCAAGGAGAGGGACTATTAGAAACTACTTTAAAATGTGTGCTTATCTACTCCTCCTTGGGAACGGAAAAACCGAACTTACTTATGTGGTGACTTTACCTGTTCTCCAAACATAACCAGGCTAAAGAAACATATTTCATTTATAGAAATGCATATTGTATGGACCAACAAAAGCACAACTTTTTAAATTTTGCATTAAATTTCGTTCGTAGATTATAGCTCTTTTATAAAGAATAGATCGTGGTTTAATTGAGTACATAATGTATCATATTGGGGATGTGTATTATTCGACATTTCTGAGTTACAATACATCTGGAGTCGGAGCATTTCCATATAGGAATAGAGACGTACAACACATTCTACAACATGTATTCTATATCAAAGCAGCACTGCGTTGAATCATGTTTTGTGATATCTACGGCACAGTTTGTATATGTAGTTATGTAGAAAGGGTATGCCATAGTACCATCGTGGAATGAACGTATAACACACATAAGTATCACAGATATAAGTATCACACACATAAGTATCACAGACATATGTGAATAAGTATCACAGACATATGTGAATAGGTATCACAGACATAAGTATCACAGACAAAAGTATCACACACATAAGTATCACACACATATGTGAATAAGTATCACAGACATATGTGAATAAGTATCACAGACATAAGTATCACACTCATAAGCATCACACACATAAGTGAGTTCCCCTTTTGGGAATAGATAAAGTATGTCTTAACCGAATTACACTGTACCGCACAGCTGTTTTGCCGTTCTAGGACTCATTGATGATTCCAGGGGACATAACCATTGATAATAATTTGTGAACCGCTTTGAGACGACCTGCGATACTGGTAAATTTCAAATTAAGTAATGAGTTAAGTATCTTTATTACCAACCGTGCTACTACTCAGAGGAGATTATAGCAGCTATCTAGGTAACGGTAAATTGCGGGGACTAAAATAATATCATAATTTCACCTGAGGCTCTGACGAAGAATATCTTACAGTTGTTCATCGTTTTCGAAACTGATGACAAGATAGCTTATTACAGAAAAGCATGTAATGGTTACCTTCTTTTCTTTCACAATCTCACACGAATCTACCGCGCGTCTTATTAGGTTTGAATAATTTAAATAATTTAAACGACAACGTCTTTCTGAAATGCAACCATTATATCGATTTAACAAACACAATACTTTCAGTTGAGTTATTACATTTCTAATAGATAAGGGATAAGGAAGTTTAACGGTGGGTTAGCTACAGGCGCTCTAACAAAGCATTTTGTTTAGGGAATGTTGTTTGCTTTGCATATGAATACTTCTATTTACGTCATAGATCGTTTAAAAATCAGTTACTAAAATCTGATTGACGTCATTACGGTTCAGATAGGGTTACGCCTCTTCAGATAGGTAGATACATCTCCTGTGGTTTACGGTTTGGCTGAATTGCGTTTACTGTACTTACACCTGAAGATGTTTAAATAGCTTACACAGGTGTCAGTTACAAGGTCGCCCCACGTGACCCTATGATACACGTCCAGTAATACTAGTCACTTTGGTTACCATGCTTACACCTTGATCACATAGTCCAGTAAAAAAGTTACATTAGGCCGCCATGTTTAGTGTTAACTAACTTAAAACTATATGTACTAAACTGACATGTAGATCTATTACGTATATTTGTTTATAAATGCAGTATCCATCACACTATAGACAAACGTATAAACATCCTTTTTCCCTTGACAAAAGTTAAGTGAACCGCCTTCACAAAATGGTAGTATTCTGCAATGTTGCGCTTTATAACGTAATATTTTCCCCTCGAAAAAGATACTTTTTTTTCTAAATTAAGGAAACTTCATCGGCAGTAGGTGCAAAATATTGCTCAATGTAATAAGCTCAAACTATAAGTCTTTTAGGCTTCAAATATTTAATATTTTTATTCTTGTGTTTACAAGCACCAATTATGCTCGGGTTAAACGTTTACGAAGGTTTTCATTTACTAAGCAGGGTCCATGTACCTGCTCAACTTTGATACGTAAAAAGAGTCATCAGTAGACGTTAGTAAGAGGACGTAAGATTAAATCTACCGTTACTGTATGCAGGAACGAACAGTCGTGGTAAAGCATCACACTTGTATTCAATTCCTTTTTATATCGAATAAAATATCGGTTAGAAAGTGTGCTGAAATTTACCAATAAAACTTAATTTTAGGTCACAAACAGTGGTCAAATTATATTTCAAAACGGATAACTGCAAGGATAAATGCATGTGTATTGATCAATTACTTTACAGAAAATCAAAAGATCATTTTTAAGTAAACAAATTAATGACTACAGAAACTACCGGACTGATTTATATAAAGTTTTGATACGTTTCTGCCTGCCCATATCGGCCATCGTAAAAACATGTCAAAAATGAAAATATGTCAATGGTCACGCACATTGAATCATACTGATTTTGGAAAGGTATTTGCTTATCATTAAATATGGAAAATTAAATGGGTTGGAATAATTTTTTTATTTTTTTTTTTTTAATATCAAATTCGAACTTTCTTTGTTGATATCGTAATATCACTGCATGGAACAGCCGAAGCAGGCGGGCGATCCTTCTCGCCGATGATAAGGGTCCACACGAAGCCCTCGACTCTAGGAAATAAGGTGGGAGCCCTCAGCGTCCACCTCATTCTCTGCCTTATGAGCTTCTCACCAGAGATCGTCGAACCAGACGACAGATCGAACGCCATTAACTGTAGAACCCAAACTCTCACAATCCATGGGCTCCGAGGAATACAACCAGACATTTGGCAGCAAAGACACAGGCTCGGTTAAAGGAGACATATTGAGCAGACGCTGAAATTATTTCGAATGGGAACGCTTCTTAGCCTAGCACATACCTACCTTGGCCTTGGAGCGTGGCGTGAAAGCAACACCAGACTGCGGTCTAGACACACCTAGCCCCTTGGAGTGCGTAGCGAACAGGGCTGCCTTGGAAGGGTAGCACTGGAGGTCTTGTGTCGCCCGCTAATGCGAACGGGAGGATTGTTTGGGAGGGGGAATCCAACAACACATCGTATCGCTGCTGCGATGGCGAGACCATGAGCGACGGATACCATGCATGGAAAACGTAAGGGGTCGTATCCAAACCGTGGTAAACGATACCAATATCAAATACGATTAAACAGCATCAAGGAGAGGCAGGCTGAAGGTTGGGGGTGTGGAGCTAGGGGTGGGGGTTTAAATGACTTGGAACATTTTTGCCATGAACCTTTAAGACTAATCAGCTGAATAACAGCATTCAAGTTAAACCAGAATCGATATTCATATGCAATTACTTTTGAGTGCTTAAAACACATTTTTACTTTTCCTACAAACCCGGTATAAGATAATTCATTCTGCTTATTATGATTAAGTGCCAAGGCGTAGCATTCATGCATATATGAGCTTGTATTATAAATACGAAATCAATTATATCTTATGGGCACATTTATATATGATCATTAGTGATATTTTTTTTTCAATATTTCTATATAAATTGATAAATTTTCAAATCATTAATGAGGATAAGGGATCAATATGGTCTTTTTTAAATGAATATTTTAACATGGTATTTATTAAATATGGTATATATACATGCAAAAGAGAAAACAAGTTTTTAGGTTGTTTTCGATATATCAGCAATATATCAGTTAGTGCCTGCATTTGTAAACACCAAACGCTATGCTAGTTCTTACAAGAGTTTCAATGACAGATAAACTAAGCTTTATGCATATCAATTTTCAAAAAATACGTATAAGAATGTATTCGTTTGTATTATGGCAGTTTAAGAAAATTCCATTTCGGTAAGGATTAATTAACCGCTAGAACACACAATAATATATCACCAATGAAATGCTATCACAGGTCCTGACTTGAGAGATAAAGATTCACCTCAAATGATACTGGTGGCCTGCATTTCCAAGTCTGACTCAAGGACCGCTTGCCCCTAGTTATCGCACAGATTATGTACTTATTACATAGACTCTACATTACAATATCGTACACACATGTCAAACACAACATTGACGTGATAATGTGTCTATGTTTGCACGTAATAGGTGAATCTCCTTTAATGTCGCGCTAGAGAAAGCATAGATTGAGGGGAAAATCTCTCCTGCTGTCAAGTCTGTAAATCACACTTTTGTGAAGTACACTACCGGAAGGAATCGTGTATATATTGAAGTACGTTATTTTTACCTGTACACTAGCCGAATCATATATAATAAGCATCCCGATAACTCTGATGTAAATAGGATACTGCAAGCATATGTAGGGGCGTTGGCTTTGTCCCCGTTGCTTACTGATACATGTACATGTAACGACTGCGAGGTATTGTATATATCGAGAAGTAAATAACATTATTACAAAAACAAAATGTTTCCTACCACCTTCTTAATCGCCATACTGTATTATATCACAAAACGTTAGCCATTTAAAAGCAGATGTCAAAAATATAAGCTCATAAGGGGGAGGTGAGCTTGGAAAGATCATTGAGGGGAACAGTACACGTGAAGATAGTTGGTTCGATAGTCCAGCCGCGTTTGTCAGTGTTTTATATATATATATATGTATTTCATTGTTTGTGAAGATGCATAAAAAGAAATAAATGTCATTGTTACATCTGTTAACGAGTTAATCTATTTTCAGTTTGTCATGCTTTTTACGATAGATTTCTTTAATTTAAGGGTGGTGTAAAATACGAAATCTGTATTAACTATGATATCGATCTTCAAAGCATACTGTATAATGTTATGAATATCTTCTAGATTTTCATATTTTTTAAAGGTATGAAATTGTATTTAACAAGTCTCACAGTATCACCTTGGTTGGACATATTAACTTGAGAATTGATATTATCTGAAACTGTCCTACCAAATAGCTACATAATCTTAATACAGCAACAGTTGACTGACTTTACATTTAGCTACCACAGCTCAATGCATTCTTCAAATATTTCATATGGTTTCTTTTAATGTAAGAAATGTTTAAATGCCGTTTGAACAGCTAGTTGTACCTAAATATGTAAATTTTGTCGATACGCAATCGACAACGCCCTGAAATGCAGCCTAACAGACAACGACGGCAATACCACAACGCTATTGTTGAATACAGAATATATTATGTCTTTATTTACGTGAAAAGAATATTACAGAACAGATGAGTTTGCCATACTGCACTTTATAAAACCCCGTCAAACGTTTGTTTGGGTTATAACGTCCTCCAAACAGCTAAGGTCAGGACCTGTGATTACAGATGGCTAGGGAGACACCGCCGTTATACAGTAGGTAAGTTAGAATAATCAAAAGCTGAGTAGTTTTCTTTGCTATGTAACTAGTAATCCATGTAAAGTATATGACACAGTGATAATCATGTAGACCATGCACATTTAAATAAAAGCATGTAATAACAGTTCCGGTGAAGATAGGTTAGAGAAAAATCCATTAATACTGTACATGAAGCTAACGTTACCGCACGCATGCCAGGCACTTCCAGGCTTGTGTAGGTAAGGTTAGGACTATGTGTTGGTTTGAGTAGATGTATGTGTATATCGTTTTTGTATATGTGTAGTCTTGTACGTTTGTTAGGTAGGGTGCTATATAATTTTGAACATCCTTAACACATTAAAAACTTCGGTTTTATATCTGCAGACGTCTAAGAGTACATTTCATAGTGTCATATTGCGATCTTTATCCGTCCTTTATAACAAATAACAGGTCCACTGTGACCTAGATATGATATAACACCCACGACTGAGCTACAGTAGGCTCCCTTATCCATACTAGAATGCAAAAAATGAATTTCTCGTTATTTAATTACCATTTGATTCGAAAAAAAAGAGTGTCCGTGTAAAGTTTTCTCTGTTTTACAACTACGATTATGTTTTCAGCTTATGGGAATTCCCTGATCTTTTCGTGTCTAAATTTATCCTAGTGTTGTGATGTTTTTAAGCCAATCAGAAGACAGTATCCTCATTTTCTATCGTGATCAGATGTTCACACAATTAGGTAATACAGAGGGGTCTGCTGTTTGGTAACACGAACACACATTAACTTCGTCAATGATATAATACCGGAAATCATCGATACAGTAAGTATTTACATGTATTAATTAGATATTATGATGTGCTGGTAATCTGTGCACAATTGTCTATCACCATGTAATACATTAATTAAGGCACGAAAAACTTTCAACCTTCCACTTTTCTTCATTTAGAACCATTCAGATAATTATGTTCTCGAAATATTTTGTGTATTTTTTTCCATATATGCTGCAAAATTATTAAATGTTAAAGATGACTAAAATATACCAAGGTTAATATATGGCAAGATAGAGTTGGATAAAAGTATTAGTTACTGAGAAAAAAAGAAAAAATTATACTTTATTCTAATTTCATTCATAATGTACAGATATAGACGTCGATGTAGATTAATTTCTGGACGCTAGCTGCATGTCTTGTTATGCGACTCCTTTATCGTTACTTTTAACACAAATAGTTTGTCACATTTCTATTTTTTAATTCATTTTCATGTTAACGGAATAAACTAGTGCTATAACAGATGATGGATTGTATCTTCGTTTGTTTATGCCTGTGTTAGTAATACCGATAATCTCCAATAGCGCCAGTAACTGTGTACATGTAGTATTTGTAGCAAAACCATGCCATACACATATCCAAATAATTTACTTATACCGTTATCGGGTGTGTCGTCCTAGCGTTCATTGAACCGTGTGTCATGACGTACACTGCCGACAAAGGTGTCTCTAAAAATAGATATGACAAAGCTCGATGATCACATGTTGCTTGGTTCGCTATGTCTGTGTTAGCCTGATCAGCTTACGACAGGTTTTCTGTGAGCGACATTTTGAAATGCTATAATTTAATACAGGAACTAAATCTCCATGTGAACGGTTCTTAATAATCAGTTGAATACACGGTGTGCAAGCATTATAATACTTAGATGTTTAACACCGTTGGTAAATAAAGACATAAAGTTTGTGTAAGCTAACAAATCTTGACATCTAACATTAGTGTATTACCAGGAACTGCTAGCGGTACGAATGTGCGCGAATTAAACCTAGTAAACTTTAAACTGTTTAAAAGACACAGTTCGTGCGACAATTCCAAGATGAAATTATTTTTGTTACCTTTTGTAATTTTATCATGTCCGTCGTAGCGTTGGGAAGCTTCAAGTCCTATTCACCTCAGTAATATAACTATAGGGAAACATATGTTAGGATTATTGCATCATGTTTCCAGTTATCTTTTATTCCCTTCCGGACGTTCTGGAAATATTTGTTCCCAAAAAAATATTTATAGGATGACATCACAACCATCATAGTATCCTAGCAACTGTAATACATAAACATTTGGTTTTATACTGCTACGATACCAGACAATATTACCTATGTTCTCTAACAAGAATTATGTGGTAATCAGTATCAAATATTCCGTATTGATTGGCTTATGAAACGAACCTTCTTATCCTGGTCTGGCACGTGACGTTCCTTCTTATAGCGGTAGTCGGTTATATATAAACATGTACATATTGTAATGTATGGATGAGAATATATTAGTTGTTAGTGTTAGTTTTCAATATGGTATGACTCTGACATCTGGAGAAGAATTACTGTAGCTTTTGCCATTCGTAAACGATCCTTGTAAATTTTGATTGCAATATATTGATATAAAGACAGAGGTTTCGAGTGTTTTTTAAGGCAACTTATATAATTTAAATAATTTAATAATTTTGATTGTGTGGATGGGTATAAATCAGAAACCGTGTTAACGCTTTCTCGTTTTCTTTATGCAGAACAAGCTGAAGATGGATATCAAAGGGACCATCGTCCTACTAAATGTTCTCGCCCTCGCCCTCGCCCTCGCCGACAATCCCGTTTACCGAAAGTTTCCCTGTTTGATGGCGAGGAATCGTTACTATCATAAACAACTAAATAGCTGCCGGCCCTGTGACAGATGCCTGCCTGGGGAAGGGATAGACTCGGTGAGTTAATATTATACAATTATGGACTTTTGTGCTGGTGAATATGATGTGATATGAACCTGAAAGAGTGATATTAACTGAGGCGAAGCCAAGGTCAATATCACTCTTTCAGGTTCATATCACATCATATTTACCAGCACAAAAGACCATAACTGTTTTATTATATGCTTCAACAATAAAATAAAACAAAACAAAACTCAAGGTTCTGATTTCTGTACGCGAGACTCCTTGTATAATTTAGCCAGGTTTGAATTCAACAGTTCATCATCGTAGCTTTCGAAGACATCGTCTACATTCTTTTTCTTAAGATAAGCATGGAGGACATGCACTGCGTGTTCAATGGCCTTTTTTATGTTAACATCATCTTTATCCTTGAATAGTTTTGGTTATTTTCTGATGTAACAGAGGAGAAACTTTCACCAGCAGCCATCTTCTAATGTCGTCTGACAGATCGCGTTCCAGTCTAACTGCGCATGCGCTACGACAGATTCCGGGGTATTTCCATATAGGCTATATTTAGAAATCGATATTCACCGGATAACCAGTCTACATGAGTTTTTGAGGACTGGTCACGTGTAAATGATCCGACCAATGTGATTGCGAGAAATTTTCATGCATTTAATAACGTGTCTTATGCTTAGATAGCAGGGTTATTGATTGTGGTCGATAACATGAATATGATTTCAGTTTCGATATGATGGCGACATATCTTATATCAATTATTAGTTCTGTATAGTCATTTATATTTAATAAAGTGTGTTAATTCACAATTATAATATTTAAGGTACATCGTACAGATTATATTCGGGATTTGGGCTACTAGTTGGGTACCAGGCCATGATGCTCAGAGATTGCTTAACTTTAACCAGTGGTTGGTGAAAAATTCACATTACTGCATTTTTAATATATTTTTATTTTGTTGAATTCATATTTTCAATATTCTCTAACCACTGGTTAACTTTAACCAACCTTTGAGCAACTGGGGAATGATTTCTATCCGACTCACACAGAAAGAAAAGAACTTTTACTTTCTCAAACAAAATAAATCGTTTGAAGTGTGTCGCTATCATGTATAGTGTAAATAACTAAATGTTATCAAAACGACCTACAATAAATTATCAAGGGTTTTGCAGATTTCAAAAATTAATACGGCAATGCCTCATTGTATTATCTAGTATTATAATATTATATCTTATATATATTAGATTAGGTTATTTTTTCTATTACAGAAATTTTCGGTTTTTTTTTAGGTCACCTGAGACAAAGTCTCAAGTGACCTATTGCGATCGCCTTTTGTCCGTCGTCGTCCGTCGTCCGTAGTCCGTCGTGCGTCCGTAAACATTTACATTTTCGACTTCTTCTCCAAAACCCCTGCCCCCAGGGGCCTGAGGGGCGGGGCCAAAAAGGGTCAAATTGACTAAAATTTCAAAAATCTTCTTCTCCAAAACCCCTGAACCAATTTCAATGAAATTTTACAGGGACCTTCCATGGACAATGGTCAACAAATTTGGTGGCCGGTTTAGTCCCAAGCCCCCAGGGGCCTGAGGGACGGGGCTAAAAGGGGTCAAGTTGACTAAAATTTCAAAATCTTCTTCTTAAGACCCAGATATGGTACAATCAAATACTCTTCATATATGGAAGGGTCTTAAGGTGCTTTACAAAAATTGTGAATTTCTTGACCCTGGGGTCTCACGTTTCCCCTTGGGGAGGGGGTAAACTTTACTATAGTTTATATAGGGAAATCACATTTTGGACCAACATTTGTTTAATTTCCATTGGAAGTAATTCAATTTGGGTTAGCATTATCAGTATTAGGTAGCAGTTTGATAGTATGCACATATGAGCCCTGACTGACCCCCAGGGGCTGATGGGTTGGGCCAAAAAGGGTTGAATTGACTGAAATTTCAAAAGTCTTCTCCTCAAGACCCAGATTTGGTAGAATCAAATACTCTTCATAGATGGAAGGGTCTTAAGGTGCTTTACCAAAATTGTGAATTTGTTGACCCTGGGGTCTCAAGTTAACCCCCTCCCCGGGGGTTAACTTACAATAGTTTATATAGGGAAATCACATTTTGAACCAACATTTGTTTAATTTACATTGGAAGTAATTCAATTTGGGTTAGCAATATCAGTATTAGGTAGCAGTTTGATAACAAGCACATATAAGCCCTGACTGACCCCCAGGGGCTGATGGGTGGGGCCAAAAAGGGTTGAATTTACTGAAATTTCCAAAATCTTCTTTTCAAGTCCCAGATACGGTAGAATCAAATACTCTTCATAGATGGAAGGGTTTTAAGGTTTATGACCCTAGGGTCTCACGTTTACCCCCTGGGGAAGGAGGGGGAGGCAAAATTTATTATGGTTTATAATGGCAAATGATACTTTGAATATTACATGTTAATAACTTGATACGAATTATAACCTTGAGTTGACAGTTTGTTACTTTGAAAATTTTGAGCCAGCCCTACCCCCAAGGACTGTAGGGTGGGGCTCAAAGTTTCAAATACTGATATCTGTATGCTAGATATTGAATAAGGTGGTTTTATTGTTTTTTGTCACTTTGAATAATATTTCCATTCATGTTAAAAACAAAATCAACTCTCTGTATAAATATATCAGGTGACCGTTAAGGCCCATGGGCCTCTTGTTTGTGTAGGGAACCATAAAAATAGCTCCTGTCATAACCAAAAAAGTAGAATAATATCGTTAGTGTTATGGTACTAATATCAATCCATATCAAATATAATTCCAAATAGTGATCCGCAGTTCATCACAGGCCTCGTCACAATAAGTCGGAATGCAATTTGTTAACATCGGTTGACCATGCATTCAAGAAGATAGAAGACATGTTGATATTATTGTGTGATACCTTTTCAGACAGCACAAGTGGAGGTTCATGAAAAATTTGGTGCTTTGAAGTGCAGGTCATGCCTACAGTGTGAACCAGGGACGTATAATACCCGACGTGCATTCAAATGTAAGTCGTGCAGAGATTGTGCTGCTTCCGGTCGGACTGTGAAGACTGCGTGCGCACCAAATAGGAATGCGGTCTGCGGTAAACGCATCAAAGTCAAAACAACGTAAGATACTGTCCACTACCTGTTATAACTACTTTATATGATCAATATGTGGGATTTCTTATCGCCATCTCATTAATCATTGTTTCATTTATTTTATCCGTGTGTTTACATTTAGAGTAACGCTTTATTATATAAGGTATAGGTCTATAATATACATATGATACCTAATATCCAACGAGGAGTTCTATGCTTTTTTATATATAAACCAGACATTTAAATGACATTCAACTTTTTTCACTTCAGCATCACATCAGAGCAAGTTAGTATCCTGCCGACAGAGCAAGTTAGTATCCTGCCGACACACCATCCTCCGTCTAGAGACCGTCAACCTGACCGTATAGTGAAAACAGATTACCGAAATGACCGTACGTATCGGCCAAGCCAACTGTGAAAGTTAAAAAATAACTTCTTTGTTAATTCATCTATTTATTTTATCAAATTATTTGTTTAATCAATGAAGTTAAAAATGATATTCATCTATATATATTTTTGCATTTTTAGCTGTGTATTACATATTCAATAGAAAACTTACAGATTATAACATTTTGTTTCAGAACACACAGTCCATACACATATCAACATATCTGCATTGGCAGTAGCTCTCGTCGGCATAGTGGTGATTATAATCATCGCGGTCCTTGGCGTAGCATTTTACAGGACATGTTATGGAGGTGAGTACTTGTACATCCTATCCGAGGTAATGGATTTTAATGTAGTGCTCATGTGACATTTTGGAAAACATGTTTCTGGTCACCTGAACTATTGTTACCTGCCTTTTGAATAGATCATATCAACGCATAATATTCGAAATGAATTCCATCATCATAGCGATAAAGTATATATAATTGATAACGAAAATATAGTTCCGAGCATCCGAAACAGTATGACTTTCATTAAATTGTATTTTCTGTTTATAGGTAATCGTGGCTGTTCATTGGGTCAAACAAATACTGTGTAAGTAGCTTTTTGATTAACAGTTACAAATGCATGTTAATGTACACTAACAATCGGTTATCATCATCATCATCATCATCATCATCATCATCATCATCAACATGGTATTTGTTGACAGCTCTCTCGTTTGGTTTTAAGTTTTTTTGCGTGAATTATATTTTTATGGATTTGGAAAAACACATCTTTAGTTTCAGAGCTTATTATGTTATCTCTTGATTCTGTTAGTTGGATATTGTCTTTTTGTGTTGACTCGATGGCTATATTGTCTATGTGTTTTAATTTGATTAATTATATTGTCTGTATGTGTTGTCTCATTAGAGTATGTTTTGCCTGTGTGTTGACTGGATGATGTATGATATTTTCTATTTTATTTTTTTCCTTGACAGAGATGACTCTCAGCCTATTGTGACACGATCAGGCTCGGGCCACAACACAACCAGTGTTGTGTCAGAAATGCAACCTCAAACACCACGACCAAAACGTGTGGCTGACGGCATCAACAACAACGTATATACCACAATCGAACATGAAGTTGGTGACAAAAATGCCTGTGGTATTCCGTATGCAGAGTATAGATACACACAACACCCTTTTGACCAAAACAGTGGCACCAGGTACTCAACCGATAGCAGAGCACATGGTTATTATACTGCAATCAGACAAGAGGAACATTCTTCTACACGAAATACGGAACATAGCAATGTGCTGTCTTCTGACGTCGAGGAAGATGCTGTTCCGTCAATTATGGTGTTTAACGAAACGTCCGCAACGACTGGCAGAGTAAATGCAGTTCGGTACACCGCAACACCTATGCCATCAAACACCACAGGAACTACTCCATCAAACAATCTTCCTACCAACAATGGTATGTACCATGATCAAGCTGCGCCTGCCCTTTACCACGATAGCAAATCAACAAGCGAAAAAGTATCCGCCGATGAAGGTGAAACAATATTATTATTAACAATATAATATTTCAGATTTAACATAATATTCTCTCCTGAACTAATTCATTCATTGCACGTAATGCATAATCATTAGTCGATCTTTTGTACGAATGTATGAATTAGATCATACTCTTTTTAAAACTTGTTCCTACATTTTCCCTTTTTCATTATTTTGAAGGAAAGCGAAAAACTGATCGCAAAGATCTAGAGAAGTTTGTTTGCGATGTATCAAAGTACATTGGAACTCACGAAACCTATCAGATCCTAGGCAGACATCTGAATGTATCGACAACCGATATAGATATAATCAAAGAGGAACATGAGCCACTTACTGAACGTGGATACAGAACATTGCGAAAATGGATGGAGTGCCAACCGGAAGCTGGAATTGATGATCTCAAAAAGGGTATTTCTGACATTGGTAGAAAAGACATATTGGACAAAGTACGAAGTAGGTCGTATTAAAGTCCTCATAATACATGTTTAATGTGTTATGAACTACAAAACTGCCGTCTTGGAGGTTTATAATATCATCACTTTGGAGCTATACATACAGAACCTCTGATGATTTTTGCATCAGTATGCTGTAATATTCGTCTTCCTTCGATGTCAATGTGTGAATCGATATTTTTTCAATTAAAATTAAGATTTGTCTTTTTGGTAACAATTTGGAAATAACTTTCATCATATTATAATAACCATGATTGTTGAACGGGATGAACGCGCGTATGGGGAAACTAATATAAGAGGAAACCGGTAACCAGGATAAAACACACCTGATGGAACATTTTCCCCATACCCGTTCTAGCCCCATTTATGGGGATGTCGAGGGCACTACCGATTTGGTACCCGATCAATTAAGGGCTTGTCTTATTGAACGTTTGTCCTCACTGGCATTTTTATCATTTTGTATCATTACAATGTATATGATATATGACATGGTTGAGAAAACGTAACTCTATTATTTATGAAATAATCGTCCCGGTGCTTTAAGGTACATTGGATAACATCTATATCCATTAAAATCGCATACACCGCTACTAGTCGTTATCACCTGAGATACTGGAATAATTATGTTTTATGAGGAAATGAGGATTTCATTATAATGAAATGCCACATTTCCTTATTTTCAAATATTTTATCTGTCGAACAGCTAAAATTATTTTTGAAGTATATGATAAAATTGTCAAAAAAATTATGAAATGAAATTTGGGGTTTGATCTGTGGGCTTGTTTTGACGATTCTAATGAAAACATGAACTCTTTTGTATTTGTTATCAAGATATAGCTAATTAGAATCTCAATAATTACACTCCCTACAGAGTGTATGGGAAATTTGAGTCACGCCGGAAACAATGTTCTGCCGAATAACAATATGAATGTTATATGTTTATATTTTGGTAAACCATTCTGATACAGATGTTTCCATTTACATTTTATATAATGTTATATATTTCAACGTGTTGTTTAGTTATTGCAGGTCAGTAACACAATATGTTACGTGTATAAGCATGTACAAACCTAACTCCTATCCCTTGTAAAGGCTGCATATATGGTTTCGATGATAGTTTTAACTTTGATAACAAATGTATAAACTGTACATGTACATTTTGTAGGTTGTGTTAGTACTGTCATAGCAAATTAACGCATTTGTGTCACGAATGTCTATATTTTTGTGTGTGTTGTTATGAGTGACGGATATAACAGATGTTTAACGTATGGGTGAAGAGAGTATTATATATTTATAAAAAAAAAAAACACATTTCAACAACGAGTCTATAGTACTTGATGAAAGTACTAAAGACTCGTTGTTGAGATTTTTTCTTTTTATAATATTCTTCGTCCGTAAGGATCATTTTCCTGCATTTATGAAATTATGATATATATATGTAATAGATGATAAATGAAAAACCTCTTGGGAATGAAAATACATAATAACATAATAGGTATCCAAGATCTACCGCTAGGGCTTGTTCAGGCAGACTAAAAGGCAGAAAGGCCTAGCAGTAAATCTTGGATTTTTTTTTGTTATCCGTGTATAAACATTCTTATTTATTGCATGCGTGTAACGTAAGTGGGTTGTGTTATTACTGTGATAGAAACTTACCGGAGGTGTGTAAAGTATGTGTGTATTTTCGTGTGTGTTGTTATGCGTGACTGCGATAACAAATGTACAGGTAGGGTGAAACAAGGAGGGTATTGAATGGTTTCCCGTTGAACACCATACATATTGCACGATTATGGCAGAATACCGATATGTTTCACGAGGGCGAATCATTTATGAAAATATCGGTATATTCCGCGATACATGTGAAAGGTATAAGGTATTCAACGGAAAAAAACATAAAATTTTCTATGTATTACATGTTTTTAAGGAAACACGACGCAAATATACTGCATCAAAAAAAAGCGCAGGTATAAAGAAGCGTATTATTGCCTGCCAAGTTTCAATAACAACAAGGCAGAGAGCCATTTTAAATTGGCTATACCGTCGCTTCTCTTCAACTCGAAACTGAAAATCTACGCAGTGCATACAAAATACTGTTTTGACTGGACAATAATAAAAAGAATAACTTCTCATGTGAAGAAATAACATTTCGAATATATTTACTGCAGTCAAAACATAAGTTTCTATTAAATGGATAATTTCCAATATTTCACCTGTGGAAATGTAATAAATGTCATCCTCATAAGTTATTTCTTGACAAAGAATCATTCATCATTCATATTTTATCAGCTGTGTTCATATATACTCACCGTTGAGTATACAAGGAATTAGGCATTGTTAATTACCATAGTAATTATGTCAATAAAATAGTACTTTAAGTAGAAACTATGAAGAATTGTTCCAAACACCTTTTAAAATAAACACCAATACGAGAAAACAGCTATGGTAACACATTCTTCTTATACGGGTATGACTCGATTCTACTTTACATGTGAACTAAAAATGATGTAATTAATATTTCTTGCTAGTATATATCAGTAACAATACTGCGACCACCGCGTTATAAAATGTTAAACATATTTCTTCATATTCGTACGTATGTCATTTGCCAATGCCATCTACAAAACATGTTGTACGCTGTGTGTTACAGATTGAGCTCTTAATTGTTGATAGTGTAACGTACTGCTGACTTTCGGTTCATTATAGCAGCTGTATTGACTGGAAAATATCAGTTTAAACGCCCCTTTGATGGCATGACATCGTACGTATTGCTATGTTTCATAATTCATCATTACTTAACAAGTCATCAATAGCATCCTTTCATAGATTTAATACATATCATCTTGTTAAATTTCGTTGTTAATGATTATTTCATTATTTCCCATTTTTGTACTTTTGTTACACGTTCATTTTAACTGGTTGAGAAAAATAAAATCAATTAAAGTTTGGTTTGTGTTTTTTATTATCTGCTTGAATATAATTATGCTCTCGCACAATCTTGTCTACTATGTAGATGGTGATAAAATATACATATAGGCATCATTAACGTCACATGTACCAAGTTATACTGCCGGAATTCCAATTATAATCACCCAATAACTATCTTGAATTCGTAGATTGACTGCAAGATGAAGATAAGACAGGTTTATATTAGGGTTGCCAAACGGGACTAATTGTAGTAACTCTAACTCGAAATTTCATCCGACCGAGTAACCAACAAATATGCAATTGCGCATGTGCAATTCAAAACGTATTACATATCAACTATCACCATAGTTCACCCATGTTTTATCTCGTACTCATCTTAATAAATCTGAATTCACATTTACAATTATGTTATAAACACTTAAAGTGATTTTGGAATTTCATATATCAAGACGTTTGGTTTTGAGGTAATTTTGATTTGATATGGTCTTTGCTGCCTGTACAATGGTGAAGATGTAAATGAACATGACAAAATTGACGGAACGAATCAAATTGACTGGTCAGCCCATCAACAACACATGTTATCACAGTGCACAAGTCCATGCTATTTTTACATATGTATATTTGCATTAAGTTTTATTTGCGCTGTATTTTTTATTAAAAGTGATTATAATGTCGTTCAGATGCAAGTTGTGTAAAAGTTTCTGCAGCAGACACATGATGACATTTATGTATATGGTATTTAAATGAATTAAAGCATGGGTGTTGTGAAATAAACTGAAAGAGCAACATGCAATGTATATATCCTGTGTATCATTTAAATCTGAGGTCCAACCTATATACCATAACCTAGTTGCCTTATTTCCATATTCATTATATCCATCTATTGACACAGAAATGTGATACTTAAGCATAATGTATGCATTTTTGTATACTTTATGAACTTGGTATAAAACACTACGTGCTCTGTAAAAGGTGCCTCACCCAGAAATACAATAGTACATCAACAAGTAAAATACACCAACAATACTGTAGTCGACCTGTGTTTAGTTTAAAAGGGTCAAACACTAACATGTGAATGTTGTCTTCCCTTAACGAGGGGACGAAATATATGCATATGATGCAATATCACAAGTGAAACCCTACAAAACATTTCCTAAGACAATTACCTTTTGACGTGTTCATACAAATAAAGTATTTTTAAATGTCTCCCTCACTTGTCTGGCAAATTGACACCTAAATAACGATGACTTGAAATTTTGACAAACGCGCTTATGACGTAAACAATATATGACCGTCTCTGATAAAAATAGATCTCGCTTTTGTTAGTCGTCACGAGTGTAGATTGTATGATAACAGCTCTACACTGATTTACATGTTCACTGAATACACCATGGACAAATACACTACAGCGTCAACACACGGGGACCTAGCATCTGGTTAACTGAGCGAGGGCATTATTTTATTTTTGACATAATGGAAATGACATTTGATAACAGGAATATATTTGACCATAGTTGGAAGTTTACCATGTATATTATCTTTAGTTTAAATCTTTAGTTTAAATCTTTAATCAGCTATTTCTGCAAATCCCGGAAACATTTTGACATGATAATGTCATATCTATAAAGAGTTCAAGCATTACAAATGTATTACACAAATGTTCTTTGTTGGAGGATTTAAGCTAACAGATCAAGCTACTACATGCATTGTTATTTCCACTAGATGTCTTTTTTCAAAATAAAAAAATAAAAAATGTTAAGAAGTATTCAAAATATCTGTAGCGTCTCCGTTATATTAAGCATGAACTATGGTGGTTTCAAATGCCATTTGATTTCATCTAATTGAACGTAACGCAATTTGAAGGTAAGATTTGATCTAATTTTACAAAAAGAAATCTACCAAATAACAGGAGAAATATACAGGCTCTTTAGACATTTTGTTTTATGTTTTGCACTTGTTTGTAGGCGATCCACTTTTTTACACTAACATAGGACATTCAGCTGTTGAAGAATGTTAGAAATTGAAGATATTCTCAAAAGGATTACAAAACACAAACAAAAGCCTTATGTAAGGAGGCATTTAAACAAGCGAACACATGACACCTATCAATGGTGTGTTAGGGTTTTATTTTTTAACGTTCATTGAGTATTTATTACAAAGCTTTTTACACCATATTTTAATGAAGAACACACTACCTTCCGAGAATCTGTCTCTTGATAGGAAACTTGATATTGTTATTACATCATACACGTATATTTTAGTCTGTTTAATTTAGTTATATTGTTCACGCACAACTAACCCTCTTCTATACATTCTGTCAATCACGCGATCACCTACTTACCTACTAACCTACATATGTCTGACAAATAGTGACCTACTTACCTACTAACCTACATTGTGATACCTAGTAACAAATAATGATGCAAACAAAACTGACACGGTACATAACAGTCAAACACCTGCCTCTGTTTGAATGACTTACACGATTATTCTTAATACAATATCTACCTACTATTTTCACATGATTAAACACAACACAGCACCATCATCATACATAACTCAGACGTTTATTCCATAACCACATTTCTTCGATATTTTTTATGTTGTTGTCGATTGTCATTTTTCACATTATTGATCCATTTTAATATGTCATACAGCCATGTCATAAACATGGTAAGTGTAAAAATAAAACCAGAAGAAACATATTCCTACACCACTACAGGTACTACTTCTATTTACTATACCACATGATACATTTACTGTTAAATACATTCGAAGTGTTGATTTTAAAACTGTTCATTATCAAAACAAAAGGAAAATTCTGGAACTACTTTACACATCATCATCATCATCATCATCATCATCATCACATATAGACAATGACAATCATCAGTATCGCCACTTATACATAATGACAATCATCATCATCATCATCATCAGCAGCAGCAGCAGCAGCAGCAGCAGCAGCAGAAGCATCAACATCATCACATATAGACAATGACAATCAGCAGTATCGCCACTTATACACAATGGCAATCATCATCATCATCATCACATATACACAATGACAATCATCAGTATTGCCACTTATACACAATGACAATCATCATCACTACTTATATACAATGACAATCATCATAATCATCATCACATATAGACAATGACAATCATCAGTAATGCCATCATCATCATCATCATCACCGTCGTCGTCGTCGTCGTGGTCGGCGTCGTCATCATCATCATCATCATCAGCATCATCATCATCATCATCATCATCACATATAGACAATGACAATCATCAGTAATGCCATCATCATCATCATCATCACCGGCATCGTCGTCGTCCTGGTCGGCGTCGTCATCATCATCATCATCAGCAGCATCATCATCATCATCATCATCATCACATATACACAATGACAATCATCAGTATCGCCACTTATACACAATGGCAATCATCATCATCACATATACACAATGACAATCATCAGTATTGCCACTTATACACAATGACAATCATCATCATCACTACTTATACACAATGACAATCATCATTATCACAACATATACACTATAAAGATATGTTCTTTATCAAACCTTCCATTTGTTATGGTACTGCGAGTCGGAGATACGCCTTAAGTATACAAATCAACATGGCATTGAGTTATTTGCTCATCTTACAAAACGTACTTGTCGGCGATTGAGCAGGGATCGCCTTCAGTCATCCTTGAACGGTTGTCTTTTAGCAACTTCTTTTTCACAAACAAAAAGATAATAATCTATAAAGTAATGGTATTTGTTGGGTGACATGCTTGGATGTAAATGCATATCATTTTGGGGCTATTGACTATGACTACACGGATGACTTTTGACTATCTCTAGGTCCAAGGTCAAATATCTATTTCATGATTGGGTTCTGGATATCAAAAATAACTATGATCATAATTTTCCCCCGACGCGCCATCCTCTTCATTTTAATTCATGGACATTAACAAACCGTTCATGCCACAGCGGTCAAATGTGTTAAATGTTAAACATCTTACTTTGATATTGTATGATATTTGCTGTAATAAAGCCTACTGTATTTAGAGGCTGTCAAGTACGTTCCAGTGTTTTAGGATGATTTTACTTTCAATACCTTTATACGATGTCTTCTGAACAAAAATTAGACTTACGTTCGCGATATTTAGCTTGTGCTTTGCAGGATTGAAAGGTTAAAAAGTTTTATTAAAATGGATACAGCATGATTGGCCTCTTGTATTTACACACAAATGAACGTTTTGTAGTTTTTAATAGACGATCTTCATTTGTGTATTTGAATTAGCATTAAATAAACAAGTCAATTCATGATTAAAATGTCCACGAGTGATCGCTGTCTGTATTACGGTCAAAGTTTGTCTTTGCACTGTCAGCTTTAAAATACTTCCTCGTATTTCGAAACATGGTCATTTTATTGCATCATACAGGTAAATATCAGTTTATTTCATACAAGGTCTTCTATATCCTGTTGAAATTAGCGCGGAGACTCATGTAAATCGCTAGCCAGTGGTATACAGACACAGTGAATTCGAAGTGCCCTAACGCAAACACTAGATCTACCCTGTCAAGATCTCTGATATTCCAAATAGACTGTAAATCTCAATGTACATGCACTGGCTATTTGGTTCGGCCTACACTACCCTAAATTTAGTACATTTCATCCTTAGTTTACATGAAATTTATGTTTGAAATGTATGTCTGTCTATATTTAAATGGCTTTACAAGGCAATACCTGTGCCCAATCAAATTGTTAATTACAACAATAATGCATTTTGAAATAGGAAATACAGACACAAAATAAACCTGTTTTATAACAGTAAACTGAAACTTGGAATTGTTCCCAATGGAAATTCCTGGTACTATATATAACCAAATAGATTAAACTATTGCTTCTGATCGGATATTGTTGTAGACATACCCTGACTTTCATCAAAAAGGGTAAGTTTTTATTCAACAATTTAAGTTTATCTGCCACGTTTCAGTTGATGCGATGTCTTGCTGAGATTAAAGGGGACAATATACTTCAAACAAAATGTGGTATGACGCACTTCAATATTCACAAATCTTCTGAAGATCCGGGGGAGATGTTGTTGTTGTTGTTGTTGTTGTTGTTACGATATTTGTTAAGTTTGCTATATATTTTGGATGTTCTAATATCAATGTAAAATAACAAAGTTAAATAACGAAGTACTGGGGCAAAACAAGGTGACATTTGAATATATTACTAGGTTATTCAAAGAAATACTGTGGTATTTTTATTAAACAATTGGAAAGGTAGGTGGATTACTACAGTAAAACACTGATTGTATTAGTGATATCAAACAAGGGAATATTGAATGCAGAACTGGGGTTAAACAATGGAAAATATGAAGACACTGCTTGGTTAAACATTGAACGAATTAGTGAGGTAAAATATAGAACGTATCAATACGGTAAATAAGGCCAATGTGAATTCCAGTTTTACTTGCCAGAGATGTAAATGACCTTAAACATTTGCGTTATATACCTAACAGACACACAGAGAATGAATCGTTTTTCGCCAGTCCTGTGGGGTTTGTTGATACTTCAACTACAGGCCGGTATTCAGGAGAAGAGTACGGGATCACGATTCTGTGACTTTAACCAACATAAGTACTTCAATCACCAAGTACCAAGATGTAAGCAATGTGACAAGTGTCAAATTGGTTTGGGACTGGTCCCAATTACGGTAAGTTAAACTCCCATAATAGTATCTATAACTTCACCATGTAATGCTCGTTCAAAACGTAACTATTTGTGATGGATTGTACACAGCAATTGCACTCGTAAGGTCAGATATTTGTATTGTGGTTTGG
The DNA here is from genome assembly GCF_002113885.1 of Mizuhopecten yessoensis. NCBI lineage: Eukaryota > Metazoa > Mollusca > Bivalvia > Pectinida > Pectinidae > Mizuhopecten > Mizuhopecten yessoensis. The sequence goes on from NW_018408155.1 coordinate 502,929, forward strand.
GGCTATAAAACTATAAAATGTTTATTTGGAAAGAATAATGCCAGGGGAATGCTATAATACCCAAGTAGAGCACAAGGTTACGCTTCTGGTTATGTCTTTTCTGTTTATGAAGTACATTGCTTGTTCATAAGCGTTTCCAAAAAGGACAACTATATCTCTGTCTCTAAACTTCTTAACAAACCTCTCACATCTAACTTACTCTATGTCGTTCTGTACATTTTCCCAGGTCTCAGTCTCAAAAATGAGTACGACTCTCGATTCTTAACGAATCCAGTACCATTACTCTGTGGATCCACGACCACCGCTATCTGAGTCAAAGACCTGCACAACTAATCCCCTGGTCTAAGAATACAGCTAACTCCCTGTCCAATACTTCCACTTCACTCTCTAGAGTTGCCAGTTTCAGACCTTTTTATAAGGCCCCAAAAATAAACCACTCGCTCACTAATGTTAGGGACACTACGTATATTTATATGTTCTATTAAATTGCTTAAGATAGAATAGATAGTCCTGATGGCCCCCTAGTTATAGACTCTAGACCGTAATGATCTAGAAAAGACACGTTTGTAAACAAATTTATAATAGAAATGATAATATCACAGAAGATATATAAGATATATAAGACAGTCATTCTGTATAACTAAATATTTGTAGACCTTAAGATTCCAATTCTATCGCAAATTCACTCTTTTTCAGAATCAAGTCAATCGTTATATGTTGTAACTGTATGTGATGACGTTACAGGATGAGGCGATCAGATTAGACCCCATCCATGGAGCGATAAGCTGCCAAAGGTGTGTGGAGTGTGTAGCGGGTAAAGATTTCAGTAACAATACATCCTATCAGCCATGCAAACTATTAAAAACTGTACATCTCTAGGCATGGAGGAGAGAGAGCCATGTACCCCCTCATCTTACACCAAGTGTACACCACCACTTGAAAGGTAAGAAATACGGCAGAACGAGAAAGATGTCGTGTACCTAATATCAGCAAGCAAACTCGTTCAATGTATTCAACTTCTACTTCACAAATAATTGTTTCCAAATATGGTTGTTTCCAAGCGCAGCTTTTTCTGCTTAGAAAACGTTAAGTCTAGGTAAACATTCAATGTTTGAAAAGTTTTCACTTCAGATTCTGAACCATAAATAAAGATCATTTTCTTTGCAGTCAAACTTATGTTCCAAGCAGTACCGTCAATAAACAAAGTCTTGGAAGTGACGAAACAAAGAAACACGAGGCAAATAGTAAGTGGCGTTACAAGAGTTTTAGCTTTATCGGTATTGACGAAATTTAACTTCAAAACGGAGACACAGTACTTTATGTGGTATAGTTTATCGGTCATTTAATCTCGACTACTACACCTTATTAGTGTTTAGAGTCCTTAACATGAGTCTCGCTCTGAATTAACAAACCAAATGCTCATTCAATAGAAAACTCAAAATTAGTTCTGACCTGAGGTTAATAAACACATTCAAGCCTTTATAATTGTTCTCTATATAAAAGATTAGTTAGGTTTTTTGTAGTTATTCAGATTTGACCGAACCTCTTACAGTACCTGCCTACAACTTGTATTCCTAAAATGTAATAAACTATAAAAACAAAAACGCTCAGCATACATTTCGTGTCTACATCATTGTCTTTTTAAACGAGCAGTTAATTTTTCGAGTGCAAAATTTGTCATATAATGTTTCGTTTTAATTTCAACATCAGAAACAGCGTATCGCTATTAAATGTCAAATAATAACATTCAAACGTTGAGTAAGTGGTCATATTATGGCAATTTAAGACGGATGTATGTTGAAGCGCTTAGATCCTCGCTCGGAGACAAAATTAAACACATGCCACACGTTCTTTGGTAGAGTGTTGCACGTACACTGTTTGTTGAAATAAAGAGTATGCACACACAAACAACTATATAGCGTATGTACTGTCCCGAAAAGAATGTTCTTATAACAAAGTTCAACAGTTAACTTTTTGTTTTTCTTATTTCAGTGAAGTGGGCTAAAGCATCAGTGATTGTGCTGATTTTTCTGGGGGTATCTACATTTTGGGTTTCATGTTGGTATCATTTGTACCAACGAAAGGTCCGGCTACTCAGACAAGTTTTAAAAGGTATGCACACACCTCAATAATTGAATTTATTGAATAGGGCATGCATGTCAATATTTTGAAAACTTTGGCTAAATAGTTTCTGTTTTCCCTGCATTTCAATAAGTTTGTGTGTCTCTGATAATATCTCTTTTACGGAACTTTTGATACTCCATTGAAAACAGTGTAGCTAATATGAGGTTGTCAAATTTCGGAGCAATCTGCTACTTTATCTAGACACAGCAAAAACACAGAACACTTACATTACATAAAATAGTCTGCGTCTTTCTGTATCTCGATAATGAAGCAGATTGCTCCGGAAATTTGACAACCTCATACTGTTCATACTGTTTTAATTACTTCCTTGTATCGTATATACCAATTCAAGTAATTCGTAATCTGCAAACATACGTTTGCAAGGATCCAGTGTTTTGTTGGGAAGACACCGTTAATATTACTTCTTTGACCTATATATAAATATCTATATATAGAAAAAATAGATCTAACGACCGACTGAAAACTTAACTGCGTTCACCCTTCACAGGGCTTTTCATGTTTATTTCAAACGAACAACTTCGTGAAGTCACATTTACATGTCATCACACTTCAATAGTAACGTGACGTCACGAAGTACACAAGATTGGTGGACAAACTAGCGCAAACTTTTACTGTGGGCTGTTGAGACTTGGTTTTAATATTTTGATCAATTGGTCTTCTTTCTTTTCTCTTAGAGTGTAATACTTTTTTACGTGACGTCACGTTACTATTGTAGTGTGATGACATGTAATTACAACGTCACGAAGTTGTTCTTTTGAAATAAACCTGAAGCAGCTAGTTTTCCAGTCGGTCGTTAGATCTTATTTTTGCTATATTTACTTACTTCACATGGACATTTAATCCTTTTTGATTATATATATGTATATATATATTGTACATCTTTGACATTTCAGCAACCAAGAAACACAAGCCTATCGGAAACCGAACGTCTCATCCCTTGGCAGGTAGAGTTTCGATTTTACTGATAAAGATAATATTAAACGTCATGAGTTTGTTTTAAACATAAGACTACAGAAGTATCACATGTTGCCATCATGCATTTAAAAATGAAAATAAAATGCATACGTTTAATTAATAGAAAAGAAAGAAATCATACATTGTCAATATGATACTTTTGATATTGAGATTGTTTATTTTTTTTATTAAACAAAGTTCAACAGTCATTAGTGTCACAAGATGGTCCCCTGAACGAAAGGGACCTTTGTACTCCTGCTACTCTTCTAGTTAAAGACGAAGACTATTTTCAACTAGGATTACGACTTAGGATTGCTTCACATGACATAGACATTATAAATGCAGATTGCCAAGGTAATGCAAAAAAGAAATCGTTTGAGGTCCTGAACAAGTGGAGGAAGATGCTCGGCAAGGATGCAACTCGTGGTTTGTTTTATGGTGCGTTGCGTCATATAAAACGTGCTGATGTAATTACCGAAATGGAGAAAGAACGAAAGAAAGACAATGACGAGGGTGATCACACTGAGGAGTCGCCTTGTTAACATAGGGTGATAGCAAGGGTGATCACACTGAGGTTTCACCGTGTTAACATAGAGTGATGACAAGGGTGATCACACTGAGGTTTCACCGTGTTAACATAGAGTGATGACGAGGGTGATCACACTGGGGAGTCGACTTGTTAACGTAGGGTGATGACGAGGGTGATCACTTCAATTTCAATTTCAACAAATTTTATTGACAATATAAGCAATAGTCATTAGGATCAGACATCGGGCATAGCCTATCTAAGTCCTCTCCTTAAAGTGACAACAGGTGGTAAGAAACACAGACATATATTTGTACATTGATATGATGTTTGGGATAAGGGGAAGTAACTCCTTGATGTAAACAGACTTGTTCAGTATTCTTGAGATATAGTAACCCTTTCACTAGGGATATTTAATTTGAGATATTTACTAGACTATTATCTTCAGTGAATAATATCAAGTATTAGACAATGAGTTACTGGTATTCATATAAGGAAAACTGTTGAGTATAAATATTTGGTGATATTGGATTTATTCCCCCAACAGATACAGGCCATACAGTCCATATGTATAACACACTAGCCATCACACACTGTTAAGGATCAAAAGCCAATTTCAGCAAATAGATATATAATTTGTAAGACGGGCTACACCAACTCCTGCAAGTAATATAGTAATTCTTTAATTAAATTGAAAGGAGTTACTTCATATCTTGATGTAAGCTTAAAGAAGAAGAAGAAGAAGAAGAAGAAGAAGAAGAAGAAGAAAACAGAAAACAAAACAGAAAGGGTGATCACAATGGGGAGGCACATTGTTTTAAAACATATGGTGATGACGAGGGTGATTACACTGGAATTTCACTGTGTTAACAGAGAGTGATGACGAGGGTGATCACACTGTATGGTCGCCTTGTTAATATTGGGTGATAACTAGGTTGATCACACTGAGGAGTCACCTTGTTGACATAGGGCTATGACGTGTGTGATCCCACTGAGAAGTCACCTTGTTAATTTAGGGCGATAACGAGGTTGATCAGACTTTAATTTCACCTTGTTAACATAGAATGATGACGAGGATGATCACACTGAGGATTCACCTGTTTAATATTGGGTGATAACTAGGGTGATCAGACTGGGGAGTCACCTTGTTAATTTGGTGATGACGAGGGTGATCATATTAAGAAATCACCTTGTTAACATATGGTGATGACGAGGGTGATCACACTGAGGAATCACCTTATTAACATAGAATGATGACGAGGATGATCACACTGATGATTCACCTGTTTAATATTGGTTGATAACGAGGGTGATCACACTGAGGAATCACCTTGTTAATATTTGGTGATAACGAGGGTGATCCGCTGAGGAGTCACCTTATTAACATAGAGTGATGACGAGGGTGATCACACTTTGGAGTCATCTTGTTAACATAGGTCAATGGCGAGGGTGATCACACTGAGGAGCCACCTTGTTAACATAGAGCGATGACGAGGGTGATTACACTTTGGAGTCATCTTGTTAACATAGAGTAAAGACGAGGGTTATCAGACTGGAACTTCGCCGTGTTAACATAGAGTGATGACGAGGTTGATCACACTTTGGAGTCATCTTGTTAACATAGAGTGATGACGAGGGTGATCACACTGAAAAGTCACTTTGTTTACATAGGTCGATGACGAGGGTTATCTGGGGAGTCACCTTGTTTACATAGGGTATAAACGAGGATGATAACACAGGGGAATCCTTTTGTTAATATTGAGGTATAACGAGATTGATCCGTTGAGGAGTCACCTTTTTAACATAGGTAGCAGTATACAGTAGAAATGGCCCGACTCTGATAAACAAGGCACATGTCGAGGAAATGTAAACACAGCGGATTTACCCTACACAACACATGTATACATGTTTATATATTTGTAAACTGCATTACATTTACAATACATATAAAGTACTGAGAAGTGTATAAACCTCTTTTTTCTATGTATGTCACTTGTGTGAAAACCATGGTTACCACATCAAAAATTACCAAAAAATGCCAAAAATTGCTATTTTTAACCCAAAATTTGACCCCCGCAACTAGTAATTTTTTTCCTAAGCTCTGTCTGAAATTAAAGATTACCTACCTGGTTGCAGAATTATCTGGGTCCCAGTAAAGTTGTAAAACTTGATTTTTTGCAATTTTGCGTCGTGTGCTGTTGTCAAAATTTTACCTCCTGTAAAGCTAGCTTTTCATGTGTACGCACCCTTTCGGATTATGGCCAAAATTTTATTCTCGAACCAAAAAAATCTTCTTTCTTTTTTACAAATGTGAAGCTCACATAGCCCACTTCATCATGCTTATACCAATTTTAGTACAGTTTTATTTTTATAATTTTTTTACATATCATTATACAGGGGTTAGCCATTTAACAAAAATATCACCCATGGCCACAACCCTCTACTGTATACTGCTACCATAGGGTGCTGACGAGAGTGATCACACTGAGTAGTCATCTTGTTAGCATAGGGCAATGACAAGTAGATCACACTGAGGAATCACCTTGTTAACATATGGTGAAGACAATGGTGATCAAACTAGAATTTCACCTTGTTATCATAGAATGATGACTAGTGACATCACACTAAAGAGTCACCTTGTTAATATTTGGTGATGACAATGGTGATAACACTGAGGAGTCACCTTGTTAATATTGGGTGATAACGAGGGTGATCACACTGAGGAATCACCTTGTTAATATTTGGTGATAACGAGGTTGATTCGCTGAGGAGTCACCTTATTAACATAGAGTGATGACGAGGGCAATCACACTGGGGTGTCACCTTGTTTACATAGAGTGATGACGAGGGCAATCACACTGGGGGGTCACCTTGTTTACATAGAGTGATGACGAGGGCAATCACACTGGGGTATCACCTTGTTTACATAGAGTGATGACGAGGGCAATCACGCTGGGGTGTCACCTTGTTTACATAGAGTGATGACGAGGGCAATCACACTGGGGTGTCACCTTGTTTACATAGGGCGATGACGAGGGTGATCACACTAGGGAGTCTCATCATTTTTGTCCTGCCCTCAAAAAATGTTGGAAGTTCCAGATAATTTTAGCTTTTCCATATCATTCACTAGATGTTCTTGAATGATGGAGTCTCTTTAATTATTATGGGTAATTAGGTGATCGTGACAGGTAAATGTTTCTAAAATATCTCCAGAGGTGATTCCATAGTTGGAGGCATTATTCAGGAAGTTTAAATATATTTTATGAAACAGACGTTTTTTACCAAGTGTATAATTCGAAAATGTGAAATCCTAGAAAACGTTCCGGGAGGAGAATGAAATAAAACTTACTGATGAGGACACATAGTTTGTCTATGAACAGCCTATGTTTTAAATCATAGAATTCTAAAGAATGGTGAATCAACTTTTACAAAGGCTTGAATATTCAAATAAAAAAAAATCTTATCATTGAAGAAAAGCCAAATTTCCCTATGGTTGTTGCTATTGCTGAGATTGTTCACGAGTGGATTAGTAATATCAATAATGTCATGAGTTGCATCCCTGCAAGTTCAAAGAATGCCTAACAGAGTCGAAACCTTTTAGTCTTTTTTAAGAATGATAATGGTGGTAGAGTACACATGTTTTCTAAAACAATATGTACTCTTTATTTGTGTTGTTTACGAGAAAGATTCAAACGTCCGAAGGTTACAGACCCCTTGGTGAGTACTATCTCAGCCAGAACTTGGAAGCAATTTTGTCAGTCTTATTATGTGTTAATATTCGTCTTATGATATTGAAGAATTACATTAATGTGTTGCTCATAATTCCATTTGAAAATGATTCGTAAATTTGACAATAAGGTATGTCCTCTGTGTAAAAATGAGATTGAGACTCGTCAACGCCAGTTTATAAATTGTTCAAAACTCACTGAAAGTATGTGAAGTGTTGAGAGTTTAATTGTAAAACGTAGTGGCTATTGACACTCGGGCTACATAAGCCTATAATGTATGCCGGGTGACGGATGGTTATTCAGTGTAGATATTAACATGTACTGATGTATCTTTGCGAACACATGTAGTTATTATTTGTTTCAGAGTAAAATGATCGGCTCATTGGAGTTGTTCGCCTATACATGAATGATATTTCAAATAATTCTTTTGATCAACATTTCACTGATTAATGAAAGATTAATTAGTTCTTATCCTGAAATTGTCAATATGTCATAAATCCCATTTGTCTTTGTTCGTGTTGATATGTGATATGCTATAAGAATTGAGTTGTGTTAACTAAATGTTTTGAACATAATATGATGATATGTACTGTATATCTACTGTGTGGAACCTCAGGGGCCCCAACCCTGCAACCCTATGGCTGTGATAATGAATGAGACACATTGAAAACGAGTAATATCATATCAACATGACGTCCAGGGTGGGAATCTCGGTCTGGCCCGCTGAAGTGTTACACCGAGAACAATGTTGTTGAGTGTATCTTGTTTATTCCAGCTTTATCACTTCTCATAATAGTCCCACAAGGCATGGTTTTCTTTTCAGGTTTTAATGATTTATCAATGTCACGTTTCCCATGTGTAATTATACAATGATGTATCAATTTTACGTTTCCCATGTGTAATTATACAATGTATATCAATGTCACGTTTCCCATGTGTAATTAGACAATGTATATCAATGTCACGTTTCCCATGTGTAATTTTACAATGTAAATCAATGTCACGTTTCCCATGTGTAATTAGACAATGTATATCAATGTCACGTTTCCCATTTGTAATTAGACAATGTATATCAATGTCACGTTTCCAATGTGTAATTATACAATGTATATCAATATCTCGTTTCCCATGTGTAATTATATCAATGTCACGTTTCCCATGTGTAATTTTACAATGTATACCAATGTCACGTTTCCCATGTGTAATTTTACAATGGATATCAATGTCACGTTTCCCATGAGTAATTATACAATGTATATCAATGTCACGTTTCCCATGTGTAAGTATACAGTGTATATCAATGTCACGTTTCCCATGTGTAATTTTACAATGTATATCAATGTCACGTTTCCCATGTGTAATTATATAATGTATATCAATATCACGTTTCCCATGTGTAATTATACAATGTTTATCAATGTCACGTTTCCCATGTGTAATTCTACAATGATGTATCAATGTCAAGTTTCCCATGTGTAATTATACAATGTATATCAATGTAATGTTTCCCATGTGTAACTATACAATGTATATCAATGTAATGTTTCCCATGTGTAACTATACAATGTATATCAATGTAATGTTTCCCATGTGTTATTATACAATGTATATCAATGTCACGTTTCCCATGTGTAATTATGCAATGTATATCAATGTCACGTTTCCCATTAGTAATTATACAATGTATATCAATGTCACGTTTCCCATGTGTAATTCTACAATGATGTATCAATGTCACGTTTCCCATGTTTAATTATACAATGTATATCAATGTAATGTTTCCCATGTGTAATTTTACAATGTATATCAATGTCACGTTTCCAATGTGTAATTATACAATGCATATCAATATCACGTTTCCCATGTGTAATTATACAATTTTTATCAATGTCACGTTTCCCATGTGTAATTATATAACGAATATCAATATCACGTTTCACATGTGTAATTATACAATGTATATCAATATCACGTTTCACATGTGTAATTATATAATGTATATCAATATCACGTTTCCCATGTGTAATTATACAATGTATATCAATTGTCGAGATTCCCATGAGTAATTATAGAATATTTATCAATGTCACGTTTCCCATGTGTAATTATACAATGTATATCAATGTCACGTTTCCCATGAGTAATTATACAATGTTTATCAATGTCATGTTTCCCAAGTGTAATTATACAATGTTGTATAAATGTCACGTTTCCCATGTGTAATTATTCAATGTATATCAATGTAATGTTTCCCATGTGTAATTTTACAATGTAAATCAATGTCACGTTTCCCATGTGTAAGTATACAGTGTATATCAATGTCACGTTTCCCATGAGTAATTATACAATGTATATCAATGTCACGTTTCTCATGTGTAATTATACAATGTTTATCAATGACACGTTTCCCATGTGTAATTATACAATGTTTATCAATGTCACGTTTCCCAAGTGTAATTATACAATGTTGTATCAATGTCACGTTTCCCATGTGTAATTATACAATGTATATCAATGTCACGTTTCCCATGTGTAGTTATACAATGTTTATCAATGTCACGTTTCCCAAGTGTAATTATACAATGTTTATCAATGTCACGTTTCCCATGTGTAATTATACAATGTTTATCAATGTCATGTTTCCCAAGTGTAATTATACAATGTTGTATCAATGTCACGTTTCCCATGTGTAGTTATACAATGTTTATCAATGTCACGTTTCCCATGTGTAATTATATAATGTATATCAATATCACGTTTCCCATGTGTAATTATATAATATATATCAATATCACGTTTCACATGTGTAATTATACAATGTATATCAATGTCACGTTTCCCATGAGTAATTATACAATGTATATCAATGTCACGTTTCCCATTTGTAGTTATATAATGATGTATCAATGTCACGTTTCCCATGTGTAATTATACAATGATGTATCAATGTCACGTTTCTCATGTATAATTATTCAATGATGTATCAATGTCACGTTTCCCATGTGTAATTATACAATGTTGATCAATGTCACGTTTCCCATGTGTAATAATACAATGTATATCAATGTCACGTTTCCCATGTGTAGTTATACAATGTTTATCAATGTCACGTTTCCCATGTGTAATTATACAATGTTGATCAATGTCACGTTTCCCATGTGTAATAATACAATGTATATCAATGTCACGTTTCCCATGTGTAGTTATACAATGTTTATCAATGTCACGTTTCCCATGTTTAATTATACAATGATGTATCAATGTCACGTTTCCCATGTGTAATTATACTATGATGTATCAATATCACGTTTCCCATGTGTAATTATACAATGTTTATCAATGTCACGTTTCCTAGGTGTAATTATACAATGTATATCAATGTCACGTTTCCCATGTGTAATTATACAATGATGTATCAATGTCACGTTTCCCATGTGTATGTTATATATGTCTGCGCATTACCGTCACTGATTAGTCTAACTTTTGAAGAAAACTTGTGGTAAAATTATCTCTATTTGTTATTAATATTTCTAGAGATGATTCCATAGATGGCAGCATAATATTTAACGAAATAGCATTCTATCAATTACTCTATACCTCGCAGACATATAGACATATGTCGGCTAAATTGTTCATGACAGTTTCTGTTTAATATTAGTTTTATTTTCAAAATTTAATGATGGAGTGTATTTGAAAGCAATGTTTTGTGCATTTATTATCACTGATAGTCTAACTCTCCTGTCCCTGATTTATGTTTGTGTTGGATTAAAAAGTCAAAACTGTCTTGACATTGTGTTCGTTTATAAGACAACAGAAGACAGTAATTCATACTTATTTTGATAAGCTGATGCTCTCATAAACGATTTGGCAAAACTGTGTAGAGCAGTCGTTTTCTATACGGTTCAGCAGGTCACTTACAATATGGTTAGATCAGCCTTAATTTTAACCCCTAATATGGTCATATTTCTTACCCTAATTAAAAATTGGATTGGGTCTGACCATCGCAGTCAACGTTCCGGAGATCCGAGTTAGAACAGATTTGTAGCTGCCTCCCGGGATGGCGACAACCTCATCCCCGGGTTATCCGACGACAGGTAGGATATCACATTGTCTTCATGTAATAAGAAGTTTGTAAAACTGTTTATTAGTTAACGTTTGGTTGCGTTCTATTTAATATATAGTATGCCGTCCGATAAAGAATTGATATGCGCAATTTGAATATATTGAACTTGTTCATTAGTTATTTAAAAAAGTATATAGCGACGTTAATAAGTACGATAATTAGGTGCTAATGCTGATGTTTTTATGAAAATAGTTGACTTGCAATTTGATATACAAATATCTTTTGTGAGCCAACGAAATGTTACGAAATTACATCTTTCACTAGGTGGGAAGAGGCACCGGTCTCCAGCAAAGATAGATGTGACCAAGCTAAACCACTAAAATCATATTAGAAAATGCCCCAGTAATATATAGTTATCTATACAATCAAAGGCTACGAGACCTAGTGTGATCAGTGAACTTTTAATGTTGTGCCACTTTATAACATTTTGTTGTGTTAATAATATTAAAAGAAAAGTGCTTTAATGTTTACATGCAGCTGACTTATTTATAAAAAGAAAACAATAAATGTCTGTTCAAAATAGTTACCTGCTTTTTTTGGTTTCACAAAGCCACAACCATTATGGCATGAAGCTTATCCACAGCTTCAGTACTTTGAGGAAAATTAGCTCCGTATGACCTTGGTATTGATATATTTTTGATAATGTGTCAACTTGCAGCAGTGAAATTGAGTCGCAAAAGAGATCGGTGTTTTATTATGCCGTTGAAGAATTTGTATGAAGATATTAACGCCTTATTTGGGGCTTAACTAGCGTTGTTAAGTTTAGTGTATCTAAGTTACGTATCTGAATCGCGATGTTTAATTTTGATATATTGATATGACTTAATAGGTGATGAAATTCGTTGTGACTCTACTATCTTTTTAAGAGGGGTGGGGGTTTGTTGAACTTTAAGGTAAAGCTTATGTACTTCTCGTTCAAAATCTTCTGTTGGATGTAAATAGAGGATATCTAAAAGTGCCTTCAGTAATACCATATATATATCTCACGAGTGTGGCTAATATTTTGATATATGCCACGAGTGCGCAGATATCAAATATTAGCCATAGGAGTGAAATATATTTGGCTTATTATTTTCTTTACGAAGAGGCTCGGAATGCAAAAGCTGCACGACCCTTCTCTCTTATTTCGAATTTCAAAACAGTGCAGCTGATCGCCGATCAATGTGTAACTATGATCATATGAAAGCCAGTAAAATTCCCTTCCGAAAGGTACAAAATTTTACTAGATTACTTTTAAATGAATTTTTATCAGCACATTTTTTCTAAATGTCTTCTTCTGAGTCATTATATAATGTTATCACATGACAATATGGTCTCAATAAACAAGTTAGGAATTAGCTATTGATTCCCTGAAATGCTGCCCATAAAGCGGAGATGCAATTTAATTTTCTACGTTGTTTTTTTCATGTTTCGTGTATTTTTCATGTTTCAGTACATTTCACTTAACTTCAGGCGGAGCGACGCGATTTCTTTTTTTGTTCCTAATGTGGTTTTAATATAGATTTTCAGTGAAAATAATGATGTCAAGTTTAAGACCGAAAACATTTTTTTTAGTGCCAGTCGAATACAACATATACCCAGACCTGCCCCTTAATGAATGTCACTGCACTTTGAATATATGCTGTAAGAATAAAGACACGTACTTTATAGTGTGAGGTGTTTTTAAAATTCCCGCCGAACCGGATGTGGCGCCGAACACTTGACCTAAAACTGTAAACAAAAGGGAACAAGGAAGAAACTAGATTCAAGACATGTCCTCATGTTGATAAGTGGATTTGTGTTCATGATAAGTTGACCATGACATATGGCTGGGTCTGACCATCGCAGTCAACGTTCCGGAGATCCGATTTAGAACAGATTTGTAGCTGCCTCCTGGAATGGCGACAACCTCATCCCCGGGTTCTCCGACGACGGGTAGGATATCACATTGTCTTCATGTAATAAGAAGTTTGTAAAACTGTTTATTAATTAACGTTCAGTTGCGTTCTATTAAAAGCAAATAGTATGCCGTCCGATAAAGCCTGCGGGTAAGTTTCAACTCTGGTCAGCAAGTGTAAATATTAGCATTAAAAAGACCTAGGCTAACCCATCACAACATTCACTAGTTTTGTGTTCCAAGGGAGGTAACTACAATGTCCTCTTGCCATATTTTGAGCATGGGTTCAGTTTGTTTTGCCCAGTCATTGATTTGGTAATAAGGTTCAAATGTGACATCAGGGATGAGTGAGTATAAGGTCTGTCCACCATTTCAGTCATTTAGGACCAAAATGATGTTTAAACGTATGGCGAACACACAAAAAACTCGTGTGTCTTAAAATAATCATGCGTAGACATTTTTTTAAAAAGGAAGGGAGTAAAATAACAAAATAGGTAAAATGATGACTTAAATCACGCATTTAGATTAAATTTGCTATTCAAGTGCGTTATAAAATCTGAGTAAAGCTTGAAATGGAAAGAGGTGATGCATAGATACCGTATCACAAAATATAAACTAGACGGATACCTTTCATACAGTTTAATATCCCCAAAGCCTACGGAAGTGAAAATGGTTTCCTCCTCCCTGCGATCTTCTGCCTTGTTAGACAAGTAGCTGTTCATTTTGTATGGCGGATCGAATACTGAGTGTTGAAGCTATATATGGCAATTTCGGACTGTGAGTTTGCCTAATAATATCTATTTTTTTATAAATCGATAAAGACAAAAACTTCAAATTGATATCACTTTAACTCAGATTTGATATTCTACAAAAATCATATGGCTTGATATTAAACATTTATAAATTAACATCAAATGAAGTTATTTTGACTATTTTAAGTAAGTTATCATTTCATTGTCTTTAGCTATCGTAAATACAGCGCTTTTTAACGTGGAAAAACTGAAAAGTAGAAAAACGGCCTGTAATTCATACTTTTTTTCGATAAATCGGGTTCCGGAGATAAAGATTGTCAACTACATTTATAAAGTGTTCGAATAGCATGGATCATCACATCAAATCAGAGTCTCAGGTGTTAAAGAATATTCTTATCATAAAATAATGGACACCATCTAGGAACTTTCGTTCATTCTTTAACGTCCTTACATTGTTTGGTTGTTACTGTAAGTGTGAATGTAATTTACGGTTATGAAGTATGATTGCGAACACAGGGACCTGATAATTCGTTACAGCTGTATTTTGACCTAAACTAAGGTGTTCAGAATAGTTTTACAAGTTATTTTAAGTCCAAATATAGCGGTAACAAATTCACAGGCCCCTGTGATTGTAAGTCTGCATTCAGTGTATGGCTGTGAAGCACTCTGTAATCTTTAGTGTATTGCCATGTTATACAGCCGGACCGGACCCTAATGACTGGCGACAAGACCCTGTCGTCCGGATTGCCGTCCCCATAGGCATCGTCGTCTTTACCCTCCTCGTCATCATCTTCTGCTTCGTGGGCATGCGCAAGTACCTCCGGAGTCGACGACGTAAGTTCAAAATATAGATAAATATTAAGGATACCTGCCCGGCTGAAGGTAAAACACTACATAGAGGATCCTATTGCAACTTTTCCTTTACAGAATTAACGTTTTGAATAAAACGATATCAGTACTGTATCCATTTGTTCTCGGTGTAAAAAGTCGACCCCACCTATTCCTCTTATCGTAAATAACATTTCAAGCTGACGTATAAAAAAGGTTGACCTATTGGAAAATGGATACTTTTCCTTTCACAAACCTCCTATATGAACGTAGACTGCATTCTTCTTCTGCAGACATGGTCAATGTTCGAAAAACGCACGCCATTTTGATGTTTACATGTTTTACTCAATCATACAATCACCTTTTTGCATATTCGTGAGATTGTCGTCAGTCTTGCAAGCTCGCGTATTGTGTAATTTACTAATTTGGCTGATAATTTCTCGAATAAAGGGGAAATAACATAACTTCTGCATACGCACTGTGTTTGTCTTATGCTTCAAGAAAACGCACATGTCACAAATTTATCTCAATTTCCCCAGATTTTCAGTGAAAACTGCTTGATTTCATGACTGCCACAACGAAACAAAGCTCGTGAACCTTAAACAGGTTGTGTAAGTGAATTAGCACCCGTAGTGCGAGGTTGACGTCAACCTCATGAATGTGCAAAAATTACTGTATGACTATGACTGGAAAAGATATATTCGTTCGGTTTAGTTTTTTTGTTCTATTGAAATATTTCTCTTGTATTCCATTTCTTGTTTTTTGCAGAATACGAGTATGAAATGAATATGGTCAGCCCAAGGTCAAGAAGACAATATACACGAGACGAAAACCTGTTGTTATGAGTGCTGGCCGGACACAGGTGTTATGGTTAACTGCAATGATGAGTGCAATCGCCTTGTTCTCCCTGTGTTGTAAATCGCCAGTCCATGTGTTGTAAATCGTTTGTTCCTGTTTCATTTTCTCTTAGGGGCTAATCTTCGGAATGAGTTTCAAATGTTTGGTCTAAATGGTATACCCAAGTTCATTTTGAACACAAAAAGTAATTGAAAACATATTTTGCGAGCCTTCAAAAACGTCAGTTTCAGAAAATATATAGACATTTCGTCCCAATGACACTTTTAATACTGCAGGCAGTCAGGGGGGGGGCGAGTCCTATGTCTAACCATTCCCCCCTTGATTATGTGTAAATATACCGATGACTCAGTTGGTACCCCTTCGTCATTGTACAAAGGACATCAATTCATTTTCCCTCTTTATCCAGTTGGTGTTTTTGATTTTTTCCTCTGTTTCCAGTTGTCCTCCCTTTCAACTTTTAAGCATCTTAGGGGTGTTTTCAGTCTATGCTATTGTTTTGTATTTTAGCGTGTTCTGTGAAGGCTGGTTTATTTATTGTTTCCCCGGTGTGTTCCTTGTATTTGTAACAGGTCAGTAAGTCCTTCATCAACCTGTATTTCGGATTAACTGATACTTGTTTGATGATTTGTGATCTCATGGGTGGTCTGATGTGATGTTTGGACAAGACTCTCTCGAACATGCTCCACTAGGTGGCGGAATGGGTTAACATATCACCTGTCCCTCTGAATGACTGCAGTATTCGAGCGTTATCTGGACGAAATGCTTCGACAATATTCTGACAGATGATTCTACTCAATCGGCACATATTGGCTTAGGAAGCTGTGAAACTGAGACACTGGTCATTTTATCTCTTTGCTTGATAAAGGAAGCAGACGTTTCGGAAAGCTGGTAAAGTCAGTTTCCTATTACTGTTTGTGTTCAAACTAAGCCTAGCATCGCTAGGGGTAATATTCAGCCCGAGGCTTTGCGAAAGCCCAGACATTTAAGAATATTACAACGCGGGTTAGGATTTTTCTATTCCAAAAGTTAGGAATGCTTACATCTCTCCAACCTCAGGTGACATTGGTGATTTCACGAAATGCAAACGTCATGACAAGGGGATCCCCTCATCTTTACCCAAGTTAAGATTAAAGACTGGTTCATGCCAATTGGTGAAGGATAGGGGAATTCCACTCCAGTAGTTTTCAAATTGGATAAAAACCCTGGCTTTTGCCGCGGGTTTTTCACCAATTTGATTTTTTTCTTATCTATTGTAATTTTAAAGTATTACCCTGGTTTACTATATTTTTCCAGATATTTCCAAATATGCCTTTGGTGGACGGTATCTAAAACATGCACAATATTTATTGTTGCATTCGCGATATCACAGTTGATTTTACCAGTACACAGGTAAGAGGTGGGAGAGAAAGGGTCGGTCAATTCTTCCCTTGGATGTAGACTTTGGATACAACCTGGCGAAGCTGAGTGGTTTGACCCAATTCTACACCCTCTGGTAGAATTGCACTATACCTACATGTACATATCATATCTACCTATGATAAGACTATTATTAATTGCTGTTATATTTGTATATATTAACTGTTACGTCATACATGGGTTAGATATTGTTTTGCCTGTTCACTTACTTTCACAATGGGTTGATGATTCCGTTTTATGTGTGCCAGACAACTCACCTGTAAAGTCCTCAGTGACTAAACTTGTATAGTTCTGAGTATAAACGTGTCTGGTCATAACCATGAGAAGTGTGCCTGTTGACGGTCATTTAGGACCTGCAGTCACGTGCATGAGTCCTTATGAAGCGGTCTCTTTTTTATCTGTTTACACACTGATGCAAAAATATAACCAACTGGTCCCCAGCGCTGTCAGTTAAATGGACAAGTGCAATAAAACAGTAATGTGTTTGTATAGAATGTGAATGTTCAAGAAAACTTCAACAAAACCCGTGATCTGACGAGTTAACTATGCATTAGTAGTTGGTGTAAGGGCGTTCAAGTATAAAACACTTCACCAACAAACATTTTTAAGGATTTAATCTAAAGTGCACGTGGAATAAAAATGTGGTATAATGCACTGTATTTGTATTGCAATGGTTCTTAGTGGAGTTTTAAGTGAGTGAAATTAAAAGAGGATATGGGAGCGAGTGAATAAGAGTTAGCTCCCATCGTAAACGAAAATCTTCATGATTTTTCAGAAAGTGATGTATAATAAAAGTCAGTGATCTGCGGTCTCCTGTCGTGTTTCATACTTCAAAATACATGAACAGAATTTTGTAATTCTACTTCATATCTACTTGAGCTTGAGTATCAACTGTCCTAGCTTTAGACAGCTTGATGTCAAAATACATGTGTCTCTGCTACAGAGAATGTCTTGTTTAATTTTATTGGTATTGAGCGTAACTGTTTAAACTATATGCATTCGCCCAGTGTGTCTCGCCATCGTACCGTAGTTATACTGTGACTGGCACCGTACGGTATTCATACTGTGACTGGCACCGTACCGTATTTATACTGTGACTGGCACCGTACCGTATATATATATTACCGGTACCGTACATATACCGTGACTGGTACCTGTGTTTGTACTATAATTTGTAGCATACCGTATTTCTACTGTGACTAGTACCTACTGTATTCATACAATGGCTGGTACAGTGACGTATATACTGTTACTAGTACCATATTTATACTGGGACTGGTAGAGTACCGTACCGTATATATACTGTGACTTGTACCTGTGTTTGTACTTTAACTGGTAGCATACAATATGTCTACTGTAACTAGTACCGTACCGTAGGTACCGTTGGTACCGTACTGAAACTATATTGTGAATAGTAACATACCGTATTTCTATCGTGACTGGTACCTTCTGTATTCATTCAATGGCTGGTACAGTACCGTATGTATACTGTGACTAGTACCATATTTATACTGGGCCTGGTAAAGTACCGTATTTATACTGTGACTGGTACTTACGGTATTTATACAATGACGAGTACCGTACCATAATTATACTGTGACTAGTTCTGTATTTAGACTGGGACAGTACCGTATCTATACTGTTACTGGTACAGTGCTGTTGTAATACTGTGACTAGTACCATATTTATATTGTGACTGGTACAGTACCGTGTTTACACTGTGACGGGTACCGTACCGTATTTATACTGTGACTAGTACCGTACCGTATGTATACTGTGACTGGTACATTACCGTATTTACAGTGTGACTGGTACATTACCGTATTTACACTGTGACTGATACCGTACCGTATTTAGACTTTGATTGGTACAGTACCGTATTTATTCTGTGACTGGTATAGTACCGTGTTTACAATGTGACTGGTACCGTACTGTATGTATACTGTGACTAGTACCGTACCGTATTTATACTGTGACTGGTAAATTACCGTATTTACACTGTGACTGGTACCATACCGTATTTAGACTATGATTGGTACAGTACCGTATTTATTCTGTGACTGGTATAGTACCGTATTTTTACTGTGACTGGTATAGTACCGTATGTATACTGTGACTAGTACCGTACCGTATGTATACTGTGACTGGTACCGTACCGTGTTTACACTGTGACTGGTACCGTACCGTATTTAGACTATGATTGGTACAGTAACGTATTTATACTGTGACTGGTACCGTACCGTATTTTTACTGTGACTGGTACAGTACCGTATGTATACTGTGACTGGTATAGTACCGTATTTTTACTCTGACTGATACAGTACCGTATGTATACTGTGACTAGTACCGTACCGTATGTATACTGTGACTGGCACCGTACCGTATTTATACTATGACTTGTACCGTACCGTATTTATATTGTGACTGGGACCGTACCGTATCTGGTACAGTACCGTATGTATCCTGTGACTGGTACAGTACCGTGTTTACGCTGTGACTGGTACCGTACCTTGTTTACAATGTGACTGGTACCGTACCGGATGTATACTGTGACTGGGACTGGATACTGTGACTAGTACCATACCGTATGTATACTGTGACCGGTACAGTACCGTGTTTACGCTGTGACTGGTACCGTACCATATTTATACTGTGACTGGTCCCGTACCGTATTTATACTATGCTTGGTATAGTAACGTTTTTATACTGTGACTGGTACTGTATACTGTGACTAGTACCGTGCCGTATTTATACTGTGACTCGCACCGTCCCGTATTTATACTGTGACTTTTATCGTACCGTATTTTTACTGTGACTAGTACCGTACCGTATGTACACTGTGACTGGTACCGTTCCGTATGTATACTGTGACTTTAGACTGGGACAGTACCGTATGTATACTATGGCTGGCACCGTACCTTATTTATACCGTTACTGGTACGGTACCGTATTTATACTGTACCGTATTTATTCTGTGATTAGTACCGTACCGTATGTACACTGTGACTGGTACCGTTCCGTATGTATACTGTGACTAGTACTGTACCGTATTTATACCGTGACTGGTACAGTACCGTGTTTACGCTGTGACTGGTACCGTACCATATTTATACTGTGACTGGTGCCGTACCGTATTTATACTATGAATGGTACCGTACCGTATTCATACTATGACTGGCAACGTACCGTATTTATACCGTAACTGGGACCGAACCGTATTTATACTATGACTGGTCCCGTACCGTATTTATACTATGACTTGTACCGTACCGTATGTATACCGTGACTGGTACAGTACCGTCTTTACACTGTGACTGGTACCGTTCCGTATGTATACTGTGACTGGCACCGGACGGTATTTATACTGTGACTGGCAACGTAGCGTATGTATACTGTGACTGGGACATTACCGAATTTATACTGTGACTAGTACCGTCCCGTATTTATACTGTGACTTTTATCGTACCGTATTTTTACTGTGACTGGTAACGTACCGTATTTTTACTGTGACTAGTACCGTACCGGATTTATACCGTTACTGGTACGGTACCGTATTTATACTGTGTCTGGTTCCGTACCGTATTTATACCGTAACTGGGACCGAACCGTATTTATACTATGACTTGTACCGTACCGAACCTTATTTGTACTATGACTGGTACCGTACAGTATTTATACTGTGACTGGGACCGTACCGGATTTATACTGTGACTGGCAACGTAGCGTATGTATACTGTGACTGGAACCGTACCGTATTTATACCATGACTGGTGCCGTTCCGTATTTATACTGTGCCTAGAACCGAACCGTATTTATACTATGACTGGTACCGTACCGTATGTATACTATGACTGGCACCGTACCTTATTTATACCGTTACTGGTACAACACCGTATTCATAATGTGACTGGTACATTACCATATTTATACTATGACTGGTACCGTACCGTACCTTATTTGTACTATGACTGGTACCGTACCGTATTTATATTGTGACTGGGACCGTACCGTATTTATACTGTGACTAGCACCGTACCGTATTTATACTGTGACTAGCACCGTACCGTATTCATACTGTGACTGGCACCGTACCGAATTCAGACTGTGACTGGCACCGTACCCTATTCATATTGTGACTGGCACCCGACCGAATTTATATTGTTACTTTGGTTGGTTGTTCCATCCATGCGGGTTTCATCTCACTGACTTTTACCGTAATAGTACTGTGAATGGCACCGTTAATAGAAGTGAATGATACTGTAATTGTACTTTCATTTGTACCATAATCATACCGTGATTGGTACCACACTTATACTGTGACCGGCTGTAATAACTTACTTCCAGAAGCAATTAATAATCTAAGGTAACTCTATATAGGATAGGATCACGTTAGTGCCTGTTATGGTCAATAATGTACAGCGCAATGATCGCCTGTCCGGGGAGATGGTTTCCTGAAGTGGCTAAAATGAATTATTCACCTTATCACGGAAACAAAAACGCCCCACATCATCGGCTTTCACAAAGCTTCAGAAATATACACTGACCAAGAAACTAACTATAGGCACCAATTTTAACGTACTGGTAAACGCCTATGGTTTGGTTTGACCAATTGACCGACTGACCAGTAGGTTAGGGGATCCGAAACTCCCGTATACGTTGCATCATAAATGATTTGGTGTCTTTCAACACGCATATTAATTGGTCATTAAGAAAATTTTAGAAGATAAATTAATCAGGCTACAATCAAATAAAGTAAACGTATTTACAAATTGTAACTACCTTTATTGTTTCAACCTAAATAGCCGTGTCATCAAGTAACGACATAGATGTAAAAATGAGTAAGCAGGACTGGCGTTCTATCAAGAGAAGTCAATTAAAACGTCACTACTCAAATCAGGAAGGATGGCTTTGTCGACCCATCGCACCGATCTGTAGTAGATAAGACATTGCATATAATTATATACTCTACAATTTATATAGCATACAGATGAAAAATGTCGGACGTCCTGTTGAGCAGATATAATCAGCGTCCATGTCTGTCAAAAATGTGTATCTCTGTATGTGAAACATAACATGATAGAAAAAGATATATAGAAACTTTACATATTAATTCGATCAAAAGGAATTAAACAAAGGGATTATTGGATCTTCATTTGATTTGATTGCACAAAATCCAACCATAAAGTTTTGAACCATCATGCTTTCAATGTGAGAAGATCTTTTTAAGGAAAAGTCGATTGCACTGATAGGTGTATTAAATTATATTGATTTTACTGTACCCATACCTACCGTTACAGGTCTGTCTCACTGCCCCGGAATGTGTTAAACCACCCCGGGGGTATGTTTACGGGTCTGTCTCACTGCCCCGGGATAGGTTTAACCACCCCGGGGGTATGTTTACGGGTCTGTCTCACTGCCTCGGGATAGGTTTAACCACCCTGGGGGTATGTTTACGGGTCTGTCTCACTGCCTCGGGATATGTTTAACCCCCGGAGGTATGTTTACGGATCTGTCTCACTGCCCCGGGATAAGTTTAACCACCCAGGGGGTATGTTTACGGGTCTGTCTCACTGTCCCGGGATAGGTTTAACCTCCCCGGGGGTATGTTTACGGGTCTGTCTCACTGCCCCGGGGTAGGTTTAACCTCCCCGGGGATATGTTTTAGGGTCTATCTCACTGCCCCGGGATGTGTTTAACCGCCCCGGGGGTATGTTTACGGGTCTGTCTCACTGCCCCGGTATGTGTTTAACCGGCCCGGGGGTATATTTACGGGTCTGTCTCACTGCCCCGGAATGTGTTAAACCATCCCGGGGATATGTTTACGGGTCTGTCTCACTCCCCCGGAATGTGTTTAACCACCCCGGGGGTATGTTTACGGATCGGTCTCACTGCCCCGGTATATGTTAAACCACCCCGGGGGTATGTTTACGGGTCTGTCTCACTGCCCCGGGATGTGTTTAACCACCCCGGGGGTATGTTTACGGGTCTGTCTCACTGCCCCGGAATGTGTTAAACCACCCCGGGGGTATGTTAACGGGTCTGTCTCACTCCCCCGGGATGTGTTTAACCACCCCGGGGGAATGTTTACGTGTCTGTCTCACTGCCCCGGTATATGTTTAACCACCTCGGGGGTATGTTTACGGGTCTGTCTCACTGCCTCGGGATATGTTTAACCACCCCGGGGGTATGTTTACAGTTTATTTTACAGGTTGTTTACTGCCGAATCATGTAACCGCGTCACTGTATCGATGTTTGATGCCATCTTCTATGTATTATGTATGTTATTATCTCTGTAATCATTTTCTGTCTCACTCTATCTATCGAAAGTAGCATGAAGATTATATATCCGCGTGTTCTCCTTCTCATCACTCAATAAAAAAACGGTAAACAAAGTTGAGCATGCGCATTAACGATTATCTACGTCATTGAAATTGTTTTGAGACAAAACAGGACCGATGGGATATTAAGTGGAATTGTTACTTATTTTTCTCTACCAGACTGAGATTATTACCTAACCGGAGAGGAAAATGCACGACCAGATCAGAATTCGAATCCAGGACCCTCCAAACTCTAGACGGACGCTCTACTAATTGAGCTTCATGCACATGGTCGCCCCGGCAATCGCCAAAGACGAGTTCAGCTATATTCCCCCTCCTTTTCTTAGAAAGTCGCCCCTAACACAGCTCTATTTACAACCCAGGTTCGGGGTTGCCCTTGTTAAGCATACAATCAGTACTTTAATGGTTGGTCAAAGAGAAAAAGTGGCACGGCCAGACCGGGAATCGAACCCGGGACCTCCAAACGGACTCTCTGAAACGAATTGTCGACCCAGTACAGCTCCGCTACACTTGCATGTGAAATGTTACTTGTTTTACTTAACCAATGTATTAGAATGCGAGTTGCCTAATAACCCGGAGTATTATTTGTAACCATTTGACTTAAACGTTAAGACTTTACTTATTACAAGCTATATACATAATACTGCACTTGCAGCTGTAACCTGTAGTCATCAAGGACAACCTCAACTGGGAAAATGATGATCCATCCGAAAATACGTACCGCTTGGCCCTACATCAATAACTAAGCCATCTGAAAAATCAATTATCTTTTTTTTCAAAATGTAAAAATTGTTCACTTTCCAATGAAGATGTGTTATGATATTTAGCTACTCGTTTTCAGTCCACATATTTTATTTGTGAACATTTGGTTAGCATTGATGTCAAGTGAATATATATTATCGTCCACGTGATATAGTCGCACGTGTATTAAAGACAGCATTGATGGTTTATGGTGTAAAAGTAGTCCAGAACAGAGTTTACTGTACACATATATATATATATCTAAACACATGCTAATACAAGTGTATGCTTTAGGCGATCATGTTGTCTGTATGTGCAAGGAAGTTTTTTTCATGGAATAGAGGGGGTAGGTTTCAAGTTAATACGAATAACATCTTCATATCTATTATTCCATGACGAAACATTGCTGCCCTGTAATTGAATTGCTAAGGATGCCTCCGTTTTCTCATTTCTACTGCCCGGCTTTCTCTTCATCTCACTGACAGATCTTGGAGAAACACTTCAACACCCGGAATTATCTCCGGCGAAATCTCTCACTCCACCAGAGATTTGGCAATTCCTCGACGAAAAAATATAGAATTTCATATTTACACCATTTCAGAAAACCGTTGTATATAATAGACACACGGCTTATTTTCAATTATACTTTTTTTGAGATTTTATCAATTAATAACATCATATTGTCTTCAGGCTCACTGACTGCTGTGTTGTCCCTGGCAGCACGAGTTTAACGTTTAACTTAAAGTTTAAATCTAGTAATATCGCGAACGACAAAAATGAAAAAAACATGGAAATTGTTTTAGAATGGATCTAAATAAAAGTACAATAAACTGCTGGGCTATTGGATAAATAAATTTACAAATTAGATTCATCGAGAGAGAAAAGGGACAACACAACAAATCAGATAAGGAACATGGCATACGTTTCTGTACGCCCACATAGTTAAACAACTATACACAAACAATGAGCAAGACATAGCTTCATTGTACGTCTTGTTGTATGAACCACATGCTGCATTTCTTACGTGTCACGAACATACCCTAGCCAAAACAAGTATAATTGTAGGGGGAGGGAGAAAAACAAAACTCAAACTTCAGTATTCGGTGTGCTCTTTTTTAATTCTATGAAAAAAGGAAATATTCCAGATGCAGTATGCACAATATTTTCATAAATCTAGATAAAACTCGAACAATCCCCAATACCACAATTTCATTTGCGTAGTCATCCATGTTCGTAATTTGTCTAGTGTTGACCAATGATACGTACCGATGTCAAAGGTCAAAGACTAAGAAAATGTCTCTAGCCGCCGCTTTGTGTAAACATTCGTGTTATAACACTGCTACCTCACAGCAACGTTTATCAGTGATAAGCAAACGAAGGTGTGTGATAGTGACCACAGTGGTTCTAACGAACCGCTGTAACATTTGTTATTAACGAAAAAAAATATCGACAATTATTATTGTTTAATTAACCTTGCTTTTTTCACGTATTTATTTTTTATCACCGTATTTGACTGTATATATGTGTTTTACAGTTGTTCCTGGTGCGCTTGANATTGCATATTCTATGAAACTGCTGGACATTTGAAATAAAGTCAGTTTACTTGAATATTGTTATTCCTAGTATTTATTTGTGTGGAGTGTTGTGTATCTTTACTTACCTCATTAACTATTTGTCAAGTATGGTATTAAGGATGTATGCTACCTTACACATTATACCTGTCATTTGTGTAAGAGTTATCTTCCTTAAAGATATAAACCATCTCACACATTACACCTCTGATTTTGAAAGAGTAATCTCCCTTACGGATGCTACTTTAAACATTGTATCTGTGATTTGTGTAAGCCATCTCCCTATCATTAGATGGTGGGATGTTCAAATCGCCCTTTGTCAATCTAGAATTCGTGGGGCAGTCGCCAGGTACTGGCTGGAGGTCGGTGCTTTTTCTCCTAGAACTCAGGCTGACCTCCACCACCAAAACCTGGCACGTCCTTGAATGACCATAGCTGCTGATAGGACGTAAAACAACACAAACAAACCAAATCCTGTGAAACTCTACGTAACACCCAGTAGGTCAAGCTTTGAGACGACGATACTTATTGGTAGACAGTATTGGACTGAAGAAAAGGGCTACATTTGAAACCTTTTGGTATTTTACATGTTTGTCCAGAATTTAGGAAAATATTGTTTTGTCATATAAGAGACGCTTAATTAATAATCAACTGTTTCTCGGAAATCCTTTAAAACGTATTAGCTGAATTATTGGAGGATAAAAAATGATATGTTCACTAACTCTCGGAGGATCGTTCCCCTACAGGTATATTATCGAGGTCTCGTCTCTCTGGGACGGGAGTTTTTCCTGATAAAATCACACAGTGGACTGGGATGATATCAGTAAACACATCTACCAGACCAGGAAGTTATACCCCAGTAACGTGTGGGATATCTCTCCCTCCGATAGTTACCTCTGCTCACTCCCATGGAGATATTAAATACATTACATCATAAAATGTAAGCTCTTCTCAGATGTACATGTGTTTATACCAAACTACATGTAACTAGGTGAAGAGACATGAGATAATGTTTACCAGAATCAAATAGACCGTTTTGGTTCGACAGAAACTAAAAAATTAACGTATCATTTAACTCGAATATTTTCGTCTGTTTTTCCTTCTAACCTATTGACACCTCAAAAGACCAGGTGAGTGATTTATTGTATTAAATTAAGTGTGATGACTAATGTTAAATTGCTTTTAAGTGTCTCATAAGTCAGTAATGACTGGATGTTAAGATGGTTTTACCTGATTTGTGAAATGTATCTGTTTTATGTAGGCATTAACATGTGACACTATAATAATAACTAGGGAAATTCATACAGAGAACGAATATAGCCATACCTGTGTTCTACCTAGCACGTCAGTATACATTATAAATTCCCAATGTTCATACATGTATATAACATCGGTGTAACAGAGGGTGTTCGATGACACTTGAGTTAATTGCATCAGTAGTAGTGCCACTCTCATTAGCCAAATACAAGACTTCACTAACCCGATGTCGGTAAACGTTTCGCCGCTTACCTCACAAGCACAACACTTAAAGCATCCTTTTGTATGTAAAGACACGTATCACCCTAACGTTACAAAACAACACTTAAAACAGCCCTTTATATGAAGACACGTTTCACCCTTAGCCTTACCAACACAAGACTTAAAACATCCCTATGCCCGTTGACGAGTCATCCCTTTTCGTTTCCTACGTCTCACAAATCTAGATTGGCACCAGGAATAGTTCTTGTATGATATTACTGTTAGGATTCTTGTTAGAAAAATGGCACATAATGAACTATTTTACCCATTCATGTATGTAGCATTGTGAGGTTAAAATTGCTAATATTCATTAATATTAATTATATTAATATTCATCGTCGATATCCGAATCGTCATCATCGGATGAAAAATACGAAACAGCGGGTAGATCCGGCGCTGCTGACTGTGAATAAGAGTGATCCCGTCGTGAGAAATCGAAGTTGAGTGGTTTTACGGTCAAACTAAGGACGTTCACATTACCAACATGTCTTTTGTACTCAACTTCCGGTGTCCCTGGAACCGACAGGGGTTTGTACAACTTGGACTCTTTTTTCGTCCCCTTCATCCTTAGGTTGTAATAATCCGCCTGTTCACCGCCATCCACACATTGGTCATCAAGCGAATCACAGAATTCTTTCACTTTTGACGAGTAATCCTCCGTTTTTATTCTGTCTAGTAGTAATTGTACGACGTCTACCTTCTCCTCTTTTGAAAACATGCTTGCTCGTCTCGAACCTTTGTCCTGACTCGTCGCTACGGACTGTCGTCTGCTCAGTGATGGGGATTTAGATATTATACTCCCGCCATTTCCAAGAAGATGAGGGGAGCAGGTCTTCGCCCTGTCATTTTCGAAGTTCACTTGAAGCTGATTATTTGTTTTATTGCTTTGCTTTGTTTTTGATTTCTTTTGTTTTCCTTTTATCGATTTTAAGAAAATATCCGGCAAGACTACCTCGACGCCATCATATCGTTCACCACCAGACGTCGCTGGTCGCAAAGAAAATGTTGGCAATGGCGATTTCCGGTTGTTCTGTCCAGATTTCGTGATGGTTGCGTCCCTGGTTACGCCCTCCGAGAACGATTTACTCCTAACTCTTGGCGTGTTTGAAATACTTTGAACTTTGAACACGTTTTGAATGATAGTATCCATTTCCTTTTCCGCTGATTTCTTAGAAATTGCACTCTTTGGAGAGACGCTATTTTGGCGACTAGAATTTTTAGTACTTTTAGATCTCATTTTCAACTGATCAAGAAATTCAAAGTCTTTTTCAGTATTCACAATGTCAACATTAAGACCATGGAACTTACTCGCCCTTAACTCCCGTTCCAAATCCTTGTCACCCATCAGTCGCGCTTTTGTGAGTTGAGAACGATGTAACTTTCCTTGAAACCTCTTAAATAAAACTTTTTGATCTATCTTAATCCTGTGAACAACGTTCCTCTCCGATCGGTTAAGGACGTGTAACCGTTTTAACAGTAGCATGTCTTCTTTCCAGTTAGCGTAATGTACAGTTGGAGATTTCTCAGCAGGTTCTCCAATTTTATATCCTAGGCCTGCCATTTTTAGTCTTATGGATACACGCGTGGGATGAAGTTTCTCTCTGCCTCCGATAAGCTACACTTGATGTGGATATCACTGGGTTGTAATGATATCATTTCACGCCCATTAAGTTCCAGTTTAGTCACTGTTAATTGACCTTCCCAAACACAAACGCGCCAACCCATACGCCTGAAGTGACCACCTAGACCAGCGGAGGAGTGAATGTTGAGCTCGGGGCTTTCTGAACTGGCTGATACTCTCCTAAAACACCCAAGTCAACCGGGTACCTGTGGCCACGACTCAGCTGTATCCCGACTAAGTCACGATCACTGATCAATAACCCACGTTAGAGATTATCAGTCGGAATGGTCATTATTCACCCCCTCTATCGTGCCTGTTGTTGTAGCTATCTGTCATCGAATTCCGCTCCGCATTGGTACAAAACCAGGCGTATTTATTTAGGAGCTGTTTAAACAAGGCAAGGCAAGGACCACCTCGACCAAACCCCGAATGTATCGCATGTAAGATTAATGGTTCAGGACCGTAGTGCTCAACCGTTATTCGTAATCAAATTAGAATCAATTGATTTGATACGGTGTAGGGAATTCCTTCGACTTCTATTGGACTGGAAATGAAAGGGAAAGATTGATGTCCGAAAGATCGCTATTCTGACATCTGGTTTGCTTTTTTTTTTATCAAAGATGATTGCATAAAAACACGACTGGTAGTTCGACGGTAAACGGGGCCTTTAAATAGACCATTTGGTACGGTTAATTGATAGCGGTGTGTATATAAGGTCTAGGTCTTGTTTGTTAACAATTCTTATTTGCCAATTGCACGGATTCATGTATAATTCCTTTTGATTTTGTTTAAAGATACAAAAATCATCCCACAGCAATTTTCATGAACAAAAAGTCAACATTTAACTTAACCGACATCCCACAATTATCCAATTGTCAATAAACTGTTCTATTTTTTTTTCATTTCACACCAAACACGTTTATATCATGTGTGTGTATAATGTGTTTTTATACATTGCTACGTATATAAAACATATCTAATAAAGGAATAAAACATATCAACGCTTTAGAATAACTCCCAGCGAACGTTCAAGATATGGATCGCCTAATACAACACAATGAGGGCCGTTTTAAGGACTGCCTCTGCAGTGACCTGATAAACACTGATACTGTTCTGATATCATACCTAAAGGTGTGGGTCAAAAGAAAAGAGGAAAACGATGTCGTTGTTCGTAGCATGTCACAACTTTGATATTTTCTCGTTTTCAAGTTATTTGTTTGTTTCTACATATTTCTTACATGTTGAGACTACCACATTACTATAACCTGTGATATAGTTGGTTGTACTACAGGTTACCGGTGTTTTATAACTGATATAACTTGTGAGATAGTTGGTTGTACTGGTTACGGGTGTATTATATATAATTGATATAACCTGTGAGATAGTTGGTTGTACTACATGTAACGGGTGTATTATTACTGATATAACCTGCGAGATAGTTGGTTGTACTACAGGTAACGGGTGTTTTATATATAACTGTTATAACCTGTTAGATAGTTGGTTGTACTACATGTAACGGGTGTATTATAACTGATATAACATGCGAGATAGTTGGTTGTACTACATGTGACGGGTGTATTGTAACTAATATAACTTGTGAGATAGTTGGTTGTACGACAGGTAACGGGTGTATTATAACTGATATAACCTGTGAGATAGTTGGTTGTACTAGTTACGGGTGTATTATATATAACTGATATAACCTGTGAGATAGTTGGTTGTACTACAGGTTACGGGTATATTATATATAACTGATATAACCTGTGAGATAGTTGGTTGTACTACA
>NW_018408155.1:533810-539851 GCF_002113885.1 Mizuhopecten yessoensis
TGTGAGATAGTTGGTTGTACTACATGTAACGGGTGTATTATTACTGATATAACCTGTGAGATAGTTGGTTGTACTACAGGTAACGGGTGTATTATAACTGATATAACATGCGAGATAGTTGGTTGTACTACATGTAACGGGTGTATTGTAACTAATATAACTTGTGAGATAGTTGGTTGTACTACAGGTAACGGGGGTATTATAACTGATATAACCTGTGAGATGGTTGGTTGTACTACAGGTAACGGGTGTATTATATCTGATATAACATGTGAGATAGTTGGTTGTACTGGGTGTATTATATATAACTGATATAACAGGTGAGATAGTTGGTTGTACTACAAGTTGCCGGTGTATTACAACTGATATAACCTGTGATATAGTTGGTTGTACTACAGGTTACGGGTATATTATATATAACTGATATAACCTCTGAGATAGTTGGTTGTACTACAGGTAACGGGTGTATTATAACTGATATAACCTGTGAGATGGTTGGTTGTACTACAGGTAACGGGTGTATTATATCTGATATAACATGTGAGATAGTTGGTTGTACTGGGTGTATTATATATAACTGATATAACTGATATAACCTGTTAGATAGTTGGTTGTACTACAGGTTACGGGTATATTATATATAACTGATATAACCTCTGAGATAGTTGGTTGTACTACAGGTAACGGGTGTATTATAACTCATATAACCTGTGAGATAGTTGGTTGTAACCTGTGATATAGTTGGTTGTACTACAGGTTACGGGTATATTATATATAACTGATATAACCTCTGAGATAGTTGGGTTGTACTACTGGTTACGGGTGTATTATAAATAACTGATATAACCTGCGAGATAGTTGGTTGTACTACAGGTAACGGGTGTATTATAACTCATATAACCTGTGAGATAGTTGGTTGTACTGGTTACGGTTGTATTATAACTGATATAACCTGTGAGATGGTTGGTTGTACTACAGGTAACGGGTGTATTATAAATGATATAACATGTGAGATAGTTGGTTGTACTACAAGTTACAGGTGTATTACAACTGATATAACCTGTGATATAGTTGGTTGTACTACAGGTTACGGGTATATTATATATAACTGATATAACCTCTGAGATAGTTGGTTGTACTACAGGTAACGGGTGTATTATAAATGATATAACATGTGAGATAGTTGGTTGTACTGGGTGTATTATATATAACTGATATAACAGGTGAGATAGTTGGTTGTACTACAAGTTACAGGTGTATTACAACTGATATAACCTGTGATATAGTTGGTTGTACTACAGGTTACGGGTGTATTATATAATATAACATGTGAGATAGTTGGTTGTACTACAAGTTACCGGTGTATTACATCTGATATAACCTGTGAGATAGTTGGTTGTACTTCTGGTTACGGGTGTATTATAACTGATATAACCGGTGAGATAGTTGGTTGTACTACAGGTAACGGGGGTATTATAACTGATATAACCTGTGAGATGGTTGGTTGTACTACAGGTAACGGGTGTATTATATCTGATATAACATGTGAGATAGTTGGTTGTACTGGTTACGGTTGTATTATAACTGATATAACCTGTGAGATGGTTGGTTGTACTACAGGTAACGGGTGTATTATAAATGATATAACATGTGAGATAGTTGGTTGTACTGGTTACGGGTGTATTATAACTAATATAACCTGTGAGATAGTTGGTTGTAACCTGTGATATAGTTGGTTGTACTACAGGTTACGGGTATATTATATATAACTGATATAACCTCTGAGATAGTTGGTTGTACTACAGGTAACGGGTGTATTATAACTCATATAACCTGTGAGATAGTTGGTTGTAACCTGTGATATAGTTGGTTGTACTACAGGTTACCGGTGTATTACAACTGATATAACGTGTGAGATAGTTGGTTGTACTACAGGTTACGGGTGGATTATATATAACTGATATAACCTGTGAGATAGGTGGTTGTACTACAGGTTACGGGTGTATTATATAATATAACATGTGAGATAGTTGGTTGTACTACCGGTTACGGGTGTATTATAACTGATATAACCGGTGAGATAGTTGGTTGTACTACAGGTAGCGGGTGTATTATAACTGATATAACATGTGAGATAGTTGGTTGTACTACAAGTTACCGGTGTATTACAACTGATATAACCTGTGAGATAGTTGGTTGTACTACAGGTTACGGGTGTATTATATAATATAACATGTGAGATAGTTGGTTGTACCACTGGTTACGGGTGTATTATAACTGATACAACCTGTGAGATAGTTGGTTGTACTACAAGTTACCTGTGTATTACAACTGATATAACCTGTTAGATAGTTGGTTGTACTACAGGTAACGGGGGTATTATATATAACCGATATAACCTGTGAGAAAGGTGGTTGTACTACTGGTTATAACTGAAATAACCTGTGAGATAGTTGGTTGTAATACAGGTAACGGGTGTATTATATATAACTGATATGACCTGTGAGATAGTTGGTTGTACTACAAGTTGCCGGTGTATTACAACTGATATAACCTGTTAGATAGTTGGTTGTACTACAGGTAACGGGGGTATTATATATAACCGATATAACCTGTGAGAAAGTTGGTTGTACTTCTGGCTACGCGTGTATTATATATAACTGATATAACAGGTGAGATAGTTGGTTGTACTACAAGTTACGGGGGTATTATAACTGCTATAACCTGTGAGATAGTTGGTTGTAATAGTTACGGGTGTATTATATATAACTGATATAACAGGTGAGATAGTTGGTTGTACTACAAGTTACCTGTGTATTACAACTGATATAACCTGTTAGATAGTTGGTTGTACTACAGGTTAGGGGTGTATTATATATAACTGATATAACAGGTGAGATAGTTGGTTGTACTACAAGTTACCTGTGTATTACAACTGATATAACCTGTGATATAGTTGGTTGTACTACAGGTTACGTGTGTATTATATATAACTGATATAACAGGTGAGATAGTTGGTTGTACTACAAGTTACCGGTGTATTAGAACTGATATAACCTGTGAGATAGTTAGTTGTACTACTGGTTACGGGAGGATTATATATAACTGATATAACATGTGAGATAGTTGGTTGAACTACTGGTTACGAGTGTATTAGATATAACTGATATAACATGTGAGATAGTTGGTTGAACTACTGGTTACGGGTGTTTGATAACTGATATAACCTGTGAGATAGCAGGTAACGGGTGTATTATAACTGATATAACATGAGAGATAGTTGGTTGTACTACTGGTTAAGGGTGTATTATAACTGATATAACCTGTCAGATAGTTGGTTGTACTACTGGTTAAGGGTGTATTATAACTGATATAACCTGGGAGATAGCTGGTTGTACTACTGGTTATAACTGACATAACCTGTGAGATAGTTGGTTGTAATACTGGTTATAACTGATATAACATGTGAGATAGTTGGTTGTACTACCGGTTACGGGTGTATTATAACTGATATAACATGAGAGATAGTTGGTTGTACTACTGGTTAAGGGTGTATTATAACTGATATAACCTGTGAGGTAGTTGGTTGTACTACTGGTTATAACCGATATAACCTGTGAGATAGTTGGTCGTACTACAAGTTACGGGTGTATTATAACTGATATAACCTGTCAGATAGTTGGTTGTACTACTGGTTACGGGTGGATTATAACTGATATAACCTGTGAGACAGTTGGTTGTACTACTGGTTATAACCGATATAACCTGTGAGATAGTTGGTCGTACTACAAGTTACGGGTGTATTATAACTGATATAACATGAGAGATAGTTGGTTGTACTACTGGTTACGGGTGTATTATAACTTATATAACCTGTGAGATAGTTGGTTGAACTACTGGTTACGGGGGTTTCATAACTGATATAACCTGTGAGATAGCAGGTAACGGGTGTATTATAACTGATATAACCTGGGAGATAGCTGGTTGTACTACTGGTTATAACTGATCTCACCTGTGAGATAGTTGGTTGTACTAGTTGCGGGTGTATTATATATAGCTGATATAACCTGTGAGATAGTTGGCTGTACTACAGGTTACGGGTGTATTATATAATATAACATGTGAGATAGTTGGTTGTACTACAAGTTACCTGTGTATTACAACTGATATAACCTGTGATATAGTTGGTTGTACTACAGGTTACGTGTGTATTATATATAACTGATATAACAGGTGAGATAGTTGGTTGTACTACAAGTTACGGGGGTATTATAACTGCTATAACCTGTGAGATAGTTGGTTGTAATACTACAGGTAACGGGTGTATTATAACTGATATAACATGTGAGATAGTTGGTTGCACTACTGGTTACGGGTGTATTATAACTTATATAACCTGTGAGATAGTTGGTTGTAATACTGGTTATAACTGATATAACATGTGAGATAGATGGTTGTACTACAGGTTACGGGTGTATTATATAATATAACATGTGAGATAGTTGGTTGTACTACATGTAACGGGTGTATTATAACTAATATAACCTGTGAGATAGTTGGTTGAACTACTGGTTACGGGTGTTTGATAACTGATATAACCTGTGAGATAGGTGGTTGTACTACAGGTTACGGGTGTATTATAACTGATATAACATGTGAGATAGTTGGTTGAACTACTGGTTACGAGTGTATTAGATATAACTGATATAACATGTGAGATAGTTGGTTGTACTACAAGTTACTGGTGTATTACAACTGATATAACCTGTTAGATAGTTGGTTGTACTACAGGTAACGGGGGTATTATATATAACCGATATAACCTGTGCGATAGTTGGTTGTACTACTGGTTATAACTGATATAGCCTGTGAGATAGTTGGTTGTACTAGTTGCGGGTGTATTATATATAGCTGATATAACCTGTGAGATAGTTGGCTGTACTACAGGTTACGGGTGTATTATATAATATAACATGTGAGATAGTTGGTTGCACTACTGGTTACGGGTGTATTATAAATAACTGATATAACCTGCGAGATAGTTGGTTGTACTACTGGTTAAGGGTGTATTATAACTGATATAACCTGTGAAATAGTTGGTTGTACTACTGGTTATAACCGATATAACCTGTGAGATAGTTGGTCGTACTACAAGTTACGGGTGTATTATAACTGATATAACATGAGAGATAGTTGGTTGTACTACAGGTTACCGGTGTATTACAACTGATATAACGTGTGAGATAGTTGGTTGTACTACAGGTTACGTGTGTATTATATATAACTGATATAACAGGTGAGATAGTTGGTTGTACTACAAGTTACCTGTGTATTACAACTGATATAACCTGTTAGATAGTTGGTTGTACTACAGGTAACGGGGGTATTATATATAACCGATATAACCTGTGCGATAGTTGGTTGTACTACTGGTTATAACCGATATAACCTGTGAGATAGTTGGTTGAACTACTGGTTACGGGGGTTTCATAACTGATATAACCTGTGAGATAGCTGGTTGTACTGCAGGTTACGGGTGTTTTATAACTGATATAACCTGTGTGATAGTTGGTTGTACTACTGGTTACGGCTGTATTATAACTGATATAACCTGTGAAATAGTTGGTTGTACTACTGGTTATAACTGATCTCACCTGTGAGATAGTTGGTTGTACTAGTTGCGGGTGTATTATATATAGCTGATATAACCTGTGAGATAGTTGGCTGTACTACAGGTTACGGGTGTATTATATAATATAACATGTGAGATAGTTGGTTGTACTACAGGTAACGGGTGTATTATATATAACCGATATAACCTGTGAGAAAGTTGGTTGTTCTTCTGGTTACGGATGTATTATATATAACTGATATAACCTGTGAGAAAGTTAGTTGTACTACTGGTTACGGGAGTATTATATATAACTGATATAACATGTGAGATAGTTGGTTGTACTACTGGTAACTGGTTTATTATATATAACTGATATAACCTCTGAGATAGTTGGTTGTACTACAGGTAACGGGTGTATTATATATAA
>NW_018408156.1:0-829 GCF_002113885.1 Mizuhopecten yessoensis
TCAATTTTATTTTTGAGTTTGTTATGAGGGTTCACCGAGACTCTCCGTTTATTTATTTATTTATTTATTCGTGTGCATGTGTTTTGTAGTCTTTTTGTGTCAACTTTGTGATTAATGATAATAAATAGAGGTTCTTATATACCGCTTTATCACAACCTAGTTTGTAGGTCGTCTCAAAGCGGTTTACAAATTATTATCCGTGGTTATAGGGCATTTGCAATCAGCCAATATCTTTTTCAACTCCCTGGGGAGCATACAGCCGGTGCTGCCATTTCGGCGCTCACAGCTAGCATTTAACAATTCTAGCACTGCGCAACAACCTACTCATTTACACCTGAGTAGACTGGAACAAGTGGAGTAACATATCTTGTTCAGAGATAAAACATAGTGCCTTGACGTGACTCGAACCCGCAATCCTTCGGTCACGAGCCCGGCGTCCTACCACGAGACTAATATGCCTTCTATAAATCGTTTAATCTTGTGTTTTATACTGGTGTTGCTTTAATAATATTTTTCTGATTTAATCTCTTGTCGAACAGGTATGCTGCAGTCGTATTGCAGTGGTCAGTCCGATTTGACCATACAGGAGCGAACCTTCGGGTCAGCTGTTGTCCAGGCAGTCACTGACCGTATACGAGACAGCTGTATCTACTCCGATGACCGATTGTTTATCAGACGTTTGGCCATTGTCCAGTCTGATGACGGCAATATGGTCACTACCTACAGAAGCGGATACTTTGGCGGTATATGGCAGGTTAGTAACATCTTAAAATATTACCTGTTGGAAATGCGACTTGCAAATAGTGACCAATAAATGTATGTTTATTAT
>NW_018408156.1:1304-3237 GCF_002113885.1 Mizuhopecten yessoensis
ATTATTTTTTTCTACATAGAAAATGTATGAAACTTTCCATTATTACCTCACTGAGGATGTGAAAGCAGTAAGATATTTTAAGATATAAAACAAAAAGGAATAAAGTTTTATTTTCTTACGTGCCGTAAAGAATTTGATGACTTATATAATATAATTTTGTCAAACTGAGTGCAGAACGGTCGCTTTAATACTTTTACTCATTATATCTATCTTACATGGACACACGAACAATTCAACACTGGTTCTTACCTTGTCCTGTTTTCTTTTTTACGTTTTTTTTTTTTTTTTAAGTTTTTGTCACCATGCATGTCCAGTGCCTTAAAACTATGATTTCAGATGCAATGGCAGCACACTGCACATCTATTTCTGTTTAAAAATAACGATTCTAACAATTCTGAAGTTATGATCATATGCTGCTCTAAAATGTTCGGACATTCTTATATCCATTGACATTCAGCTTATCATATAACGTTTGAGTCCCCTCTTTCGTATGTTTTTCTGGGTCAACGAACGTTTTGATTACTTCCTTTTTTGGCTCCTAGCATCACAGATAAGATTTAGAAGAACTAAAACAGTTGAATGGTGCAGTGTAGTTCACTTTTGGCATGCTGCATCCATTACCAAATAGTATAAGGGCAATCACGTGAGTGCATTATGTTCATATTACATAGTATAGGTCGAGTTAGGTCGAGTTGATTGGTTCACGATGCTTTCATATTCTGGCTACAGGTTGATGAAGACAAGTTTAACACTTCAACGAACTGCGCCCATCACACAATACGCGAGGAATGTAGCATCATCTTATCCGAGTTCCAAATCGACTGGTCAAGTGTCCAGTGGACTGACCTCCTGAAGCCTCTGTACTCCGGCCTAGCAGCGTCCCTATATCTCAAACTGCAAGGGGCTGACCCAGCCCCTGGCGACCTAGCCGGTCAAGCGTCTTTGTGGAAAAGTTATTTCCAACCAACACATAACCTGACAACGTATACAACAAAGATCCAACAGAAAGAGAGTACGGCGGACGGTAAGTGTATTAGTGATTACTCTTTATTTTAATTCGTAGCTTAAATAATTTCAGGATCCTTGTCCCACTGCAGACCATCCTCAATAATGTCATAGCAAAATCGAAGGCTCAGTGTGCACTGCCTTGTGGAGGAGACTAGGAAACTCTAGTTTTATCCCTTGATGTACATCAAAAGAATATGTCGGTCGCGTAATGGTAAAAGTGAGAGGGCTTGAAGTAGGGTGTTGCTCCACTGTATTCTTCAGAGGACATGTATCATCCTAGTGATTGGTCAGGTCTTTTTTCAACCATAGACCAATCAAATAGCCTTCAATTTTGCTATGACACATTCCAGGGGTGCAGAGAGCGAAACTGAGCGTAAATCCTGGAGTATCGAGGATGACTGCAGACATAAAACGTAATTATTCGTTGTAGTTTTTTCAAACAAACTGTAACCTCCCCTTACTTTCATTTTTGATACATCAGTAGTCCGGCTGGGTCAGTAAACTACAGCTGATAAGGAAGCTATGTAGGCTAGACTGTGAACGAATTAGGTACAGAGTTCTAATTATTCCGGCCGGGCCACATTGTAGTATTACACTTGTAACAATGTTGTCGATATCAATTTATTTCCATCTTTATTTTTTTCTTCTTAAAAGTGTCAACACGTATGGATTTATAATCAGAAATATCATGCACGACTTATTGAAGCAATTGGCATGTATGTAAAAAGTTTCAAAGATTTGGCCCCCACTTTGATTTCTTTTATTCTTTTGCCATATGTAGATACACAAAGTGATCAATAACTACCTAAATGATTATTCATAATTACTACTGATAGCCGTACTGGACCTCCTTGCATAACACCAGGTTGAGTTACGGGGATATCTTAACAAAATGACAGATAAATGTCACAGGCGAGTGTTATTA
>NW_018408157.1:0-829 GCF_002113885.1 Mizuhopecten yessoensis
TTCATAATCATATTCATTAACTAATTAATTGTACTTGATAAGTATATCTCATTGCTACATGTATATGGATAATTTATTAAATAGTATACAAATTATTTACATAGAGTGTTAATGTATACTACCATAATGAAATGTGTTTTACAGTAGTAATATATGCGTTTTACCATATGATTCCCTGTAATGGTTACTCTTTATGTTTTGTGAGGCCATGGTTGCCTGTACTTGTGTACATATTTGTGTTACTATATTTACATATCCTCTGTTGTAGTTATGTGTTTTTTTGTTTCCATGGTTACCGGTACTTGTTGTATTTATGAACTTGTTGGTTGTATGCTATTCTATGTTCGCTATGAGTCTGGAAATAAAGTATACTTTAGATGCAGTTTTCCATGTGTTCCGCTTGTGTATATATATTCTTCATACTCCTAGATTAATAGAGTCGTCTCTGTTACAAGAGAAGTAATCATTTTTTTATCCAAGACATGTATGATCGTATTGGGGAATTTAAGCTCATGTATCGATCAATGATAGCTCGTCAGCAAACTATTAAAATCTCAAGAGTTGCACGTTTTAGTCTTTTCTGATGATTTTTTATCTTACAATACTGGATTTTTGCGGAGGTAGTTGATAGGCAGTAATGCATAGATTATGTGTATGAAACGCGTACAAAACTTTATTTAGTATGTCAAATTATAGCCCGAAAAATGACTTATTGTTATAGGGCGGAGATATTCTGAATGTCTTTCATAGGTTGTTATTGTTATGCACTTCAATTAATGTTTTCTTGTATACAAAATGTGTCGACATGCCAACATACTTTCCATAAACG
>NW_018408157.1:1783-2591 GCF_002113885.1 Mizuhopecten yessoensis
ATTTTTTTGGTAATGGTTGTACAAAAACTAGATGTTACAAAAAATGGCAATTGAAATTATGCTGGTGGACAGCACATAGTACAATTATGTACTGGTATCATTCCATACAGCAAAGTCATGTGAAAAATAATAAACAAGTAAGTGTAATCTAGTTTAAGCGTCTTGTATCTTTAACGAATCTCTGAACCATCTCCAAGATACTTATATCCATATTGATATCGAGTCTTCGACATCCATAAAGAAAAGTCTGAGTATTTAATGGAATAATGTCATTAAGAGCAGAAATGGAGTTCAGGAGAATTTGCCTTTGATTAGTATACAGAGTACAATGGAAGAAGAAGTGCTTTGAATTTTCCGATGCAAGCATAGATACAAAAAGAATAAAGGTAGTTGTTGTTCTCTATTTATACATGGGGGCAACGCTGCAGAGATTACAGTGGGTTTTCGCGGAAAATGTAAAACTTTTGATAGGGGTCCTAGCAGCAGCATGACAGTAAGACAAACAAATTTTAGTTCCCTTTTTTAAACTTTAATTTGTAGAACTTAACATGTTGATGACGGGAACTGGAATGTCATGTTTGATAACGGGTACTGGAACGTCATGTTTGATGACTGGAATACTGGAATGCTATATTTAATGACGAGAACTAGATTGTCATGTTTGATGACGGGTACTGGAATGTCATGTTTGATGACGTGTACTGGAACGTCATGTTTGATGACGTGTACCGGATCGTCATGTTTGATGACGTGTACTGGAATATCATGTTTGATGACGGGTACTGGAATGTCATGTTTGATGACGTGT
>NW_018408157.1:3165-11327 GCF_002113885.1 Mizuhopecten yessoensis
TGTACCGGAATGTCATGTTTGATGACGTGTACTGGAACGTCATGTTTGATGACGTGTACCGGAACGTCATGTTTGATGACGGGTACTGCTCAATAATTTGCTCAATATGTTGAGGTCGCTGCTGAACTAAATGACCTCTATTACAGCCGAAGTGTAGGTAAGTTATTACTACAAATGTTGCAATTGATACATTGAGACAAAATATATTCAGTTTTGGGTCCAATCCGAAGGACTTTCGTAACGATCACGAGAAATACAAGCCAACTTTGTTCAAGGTCACTGTGTTAACAAATGCAGAATACTGACAGAAAACATTGAACATTCAAGTAAATAACAGGGAAAAATCACTTGGCTCAATGTTTAGGAATGAAAGACTCGATCAAAGGAAACACAAAGACAAATTCGAATAGCCTAGACTACACTAATAAAAGGTGTGCTCAAGCTTTACCCTTTTCCACCTTAAAATAAAAGGTTTTTGTTTATATTTCGGTAATCCTGAAGCCAATATAGCAAGCCTCGAACCAAGAGCTTGTCCAATGCTGTAGATACATTTAAATAAGAATATATTATTAGTTTTTTATCGACTATGTTCTCAGTTGTCCTAGATTGTCATTCCTCTTTGTCGTTAGCTGTCTATGTCTTTTCACTACTATCGTCATCGTCACTTCCTTTAGATGTACAGTTGTGTGACCGCACAACGCACCAAAAATAGCGTGCGCACACCGTGCATACATCGTTCACACACCGTTCGCACATCGTCCACACATGGTGCGCACAACTGTGCGATTTCACAATCGTTCGCCCCTTTGTGTGCTTTTCTTACAATTTGTTGATCAATATTACGAAATGAAATAAATACAGAAGGCTCGTATGCAATAATGTGCATGTACACTGTATATATTACTGTGAATTCTCATCACGATATTTAAGATCATGTACAAGTTTACAACGCGTGTTACACAGTATTACAGTGACCGTTAGACTGTCAAGAATGGGTTTGGCTCCTAGGTAACAGAACAGGTAAATAACATGTTGATGAGTGACAGGAGTTTTACCTGGCCTGTGCCTGACACATATAGCTGATGTGTGATACCGTGTGACCGTTATGAAAATACAACTGGACAATTAGTATTTGTTATGTGCATTCAGTTTGGCTTATAGATCCCCTTCACATGGAGTTTCAC
Organism: Mizuhopecten yessoensis; assembly: GCF_002113885.1. NCBI lineage: Eukaryota > Metazoa > Mollusca > Bivalvia > Pectinida > Pectinidae > Mizuhopecten > Mizuhopecten yessoensis. The sequence goes on from NW_018408157.1 coordinate 4,350, forward strand.
ACCCCGATGAGTTACGTAAGTGCCACGGGCGGGGACAGGTACGGTCCAGGTTCATGTACAAAGTAGCTACATGGTATGTTTACCTGTATACGGGAACTGTGTTATAATTTTACATGTCGATTAAGGTCGTTCAAAAAACACCGAAACACCATTTCGAAATTCAGGAAAGTATAGACAGAAAATTTAAAGATAAGCTTATAGATGCAGCTAGTATATAGAAACATACTTAAAAATCAAGTTTATATGTTTAAAAATGAAACCGTATATAATGTTAAGGCATTCCTCAATTTACACCAACCACGATTGTTATCGCACAACGTTCGTCCATCGTCCGCACAAATGTGCGCAAGCAACGATCGTCCAATTTTTCATCGTTCGGACATCTTGCACACATCGTTCACACACCGTGCCCACGCCGTGCGCACCCTCCGCACATCGTGTAACGTTGTGCGATCCCACAACTGTATGTCCACTTTTGTCGTCATATCCTGTATTTGTTCGTTGGATTTTGTTGTCAGCTGTTTCTGTTCCTTTGTTTTCCTCTTCGTCGTCATCAATTGTCTTACTTGTTTGTACGTCTGTATTTTTGGTTGAAGTCGTCCATTTTTTGTTTCCTCTACATATAGAAAATTTTGCTTTTCTATTTTATTTTTCGGAATTCTCACCATCATTTACCTCCCAAGAAATATCACTGTTGTTTTCACCACTGCTGTGACTATTTTCTTGTGTGTTCGTCCTAGAAACCGAAGCTATCCTCCTTTTATGTCCTGAAAAAAAAGAAAATACGCTTAATTGTAATATCACGATGTAAATATACCACACGTAATTTCTATATTATATAGGTTTTAACAGTTCATAACTCAGTTTTGTAATTTCTGATTCTATCACTTCTTTCATTTTACTGGGGATTCATGAATGCTATTTTTGTTTTAAAAACGCCGAAACTAACAGCAAACCACCTTAAATGTCATCGTTTCTTAACTATTGTTTTTATCTTTTAAGTAAAGTACATGTAAGCAAATCGATAAATTAGGATGACGAAATATATTTATGATCATGTACAGATTGTCGCCGCTTTTACTACATAATTTCCTTTACCTGTAGCATTTTCAACCGTTTTTTTTTACTACAATAGAATTCAAGACAATAGACTTACCTGAAACTTTCCTTTGAATTGGTTTTTGAGTAAACGTTTCTTGTAAATCATCCACAGGTACACTTCCTCTGGTAGCAGTGCTCTTCTTGTCTGTCCTTTCTGTCGTATCCGCGGTAGACTGAGTGGCCCCCGCAGTGGTTATTTCTTTTGGCATGATGCCATTGGTTTGATTTTGTTTGGTTCTGGTTGGTTGATTTAAAGTGGTTCCATTTGATTGGTAAAATACGGCTCCGTTTGGTTGTTTTGCTAAGGCTCTCATTAGTTTGCTTGACGTGGCTCTGTTTAATTGGTGTGGCTTGCTTCTGATTGATTGCTTTGGCGAGCTTTCTATCGCCGAATGTTTACTTAAACTTGTTCCAGTAGCCTTGTTTTTCATTATGTCAGCTAGGTGTATTGAAGATTGGTCAATTGTTCTTCCCGACTGGTTCAAGATGTCACCAAACAGGTTTGCAAGGTATTTACTCAAATGATTTGCTTTCTCATCTCTTCTTTTATCGCCGTTGGAGTTTGGAATAACGCTATTGATAGGAAGTGATATCGTCATGTCCATTGGAATGCCTACTTTAGCAGTCTGTGCTGTCTCCTCTTGCCGGTTATGGGGCCCAAATAGGAAGTTCGAAAAAATATTGCCTCTAAAATCGCGAGTACTGTATGTGCTGTCTTCCTTTTGGTGGTCAGAAGCTGTAAACAAAGGCTAATACTTTTAACACATTAGGTATATATGTTGTATTGGTCTAAAACAGATGAAAAGCACAATTTAACAGCTCAGAATGTACTTGTCTAAACAGCTTGAAGATGATAATACTAAAAAATCATTCTATATATAACGCCATTTATAACACTACGAAAAAAAACATTTGTCTCAAGGAACATGTCACCTTTGATAAATACAAGGTAAGAAACATAATGTAAACAATCACTCAAAGGAGATCGGTGACAAAGTATCAGGGGTAGAGAAAGTGTCTATGAAAGTATGCAAGTGATAGTAAAACAGATCAGTATTTAATGGTAATCACCAAACACATAAATGATGAAGCCTCCCCTTGACAAGAATAATATCCTATTTGATTTTAACCTCCATTAGAAGTCTTCATTTAAAAAAAAAAGGTTAGTGGTACGCTAAACACCATTAAGCGACAATGCTGATTATGTGCCTTATTTATATGATAGGTTAGTGGTACGCTAAACACCATTAAGCGACTATGCTGATACTGTGCCTTATTTATATGATAGGTTAGTGGTACGCTAAACACCATTAAGCGCCTATGCTGATACTGTGCCTTATTTATATGATAGGTTAGTGGGACGCTAAACACCATTAAGCGACAATGCTGATTATGTGCCTTGTTTATAGGATAGTTAAGTGTTACGCTAAACACCTTTAAGCGACAATGCTGATCCTGTGCCTTATTTATATGATAGGTTAGTGGTACGCTAAACACCATTAAGCGACAATGCTGATTCTGTGCCTTATTTATAGGATAGGTTAGTGGTACGATAAACACTATTAAGCGACAATGCTGATTATGTGCCTTATATATAGGATAGGTTAGTGGTACGCTAAACACCATTAAGCGACAATGCTGATTATGTGCCTTGTTTATAGGATAGTTAAGTGTTACGCTAAACACCATTAAGTGACTATGCTGATTCTGTGCCTTGTGTTTTGAGAAAGGTAAATGGAACGCTAAACACCATTAAGGGACTATGCTGTTTCTGTGAAATTTCTTAATATATTTTCTTTATTTATTACAGATATGGAAAACATTCATATCTTTTAGTGGCATTTATCACAGAGGTAAAGAGGGCATATTAAACATGTATATGGAGTATGGAACACAAGGTATAGAGATGATGTGTGTGCACATGAATTAAACAAAGCCATATACGGTCCTGACTAGTGAATTTTTTATGGACTATGTAGCGTTCCTAAGCCCATCTGTCAGCCAATTTTTGTTTGCCACGTATACCAACGTTCCTCATAAGAACCCGGTCCCCAACCTCCAAGTTGGCGTCTCTAACTCCCTTATCATACCTATCCTTGTACAGCTTACCCTTCCTCCCGCTTTCAGCCGAGGCAGCTTTGTATGCAAAGTCTAACCGACGCTTCAACTTCTGGGCGTAATTCTTTCGGCTCCCTACAGCCTCATAACTGGTATCGATGTCTAAAAATGCATCTACACCAAGTCTTGGGTGCCAACCAAACATCAGGTAATGAGGAGAATATCCGGTTGTCTCATGCTTTGTTTCATTATAAGCATGTACAAGTGGAGCCACATAGGACTTCCAATTGGATTTCTGTTCCTCCTCCATTGTAACTAACATTTTTAACAGGGTTTGGTTGAACCGTTCGACCATGCCATTGCCAATCGGATGGTAAGGGATAGTTCTAGTTTTCTCCACTCAAGCTATCTTACAAAGCTCTTTAATAACTTTGCTTTCGAAATTCCTGCCTAGGCCACTGCGAATTCGGGCAGGAAAGCTGTAGTGGACAATAAAATGTTCGTACAACACTGTGGCAGTGGTACTCGCTAACTGGTTTCTGGTTGGAATTGCTTAGGGAAAGTAGGTGAAATGGCCAGTGATAACCAGCATGTTCTCGTAGCCACCCTTTGACCTTTCCAAAGTCAATGCAGAGTAGCTCCATCGGACGGGAACTTTGGATATTACCCAATTCTGCACTTGGGTCACCAGGAGTTTTTCTACGACAGGCCTGCCACAGCTTTCAACCCAACTATTCACCTCGGCATCAAGGCCTGCCCAGAAAAACCTACGCCTTGCCAACCAGCTTCTTCGGTCACGTCCCTGATGACCTATATCTTCATGCACTCCCCTGGGGACTTTCTCTCGATATGCCTTAGGAATAACTAGCTGCTGCACAGGATCACCATCTACTGTGGTGTCTCTATACAAAACACCCTTGAGTAGCCTCAGCAGCCGCCATTCCCGCATAAACCGACACACCTCCTCAGGTTCGTGTTGCATTAATTTTTCATCATGTCGAACACCCTCCCTGACAAACTCTATCACCCTCCTAAGATGTTTATCTGAGGATTGTTGTTTTTCCCAATCCACACCAGAGAGTTTCACATTCCCTAATTCTAGGGTGTTGTTCTCCGGTTCTAGGGATGATGTATTTGAGAGTACTACAGTTTCTGCCAAAGGTAACTCCTCCCTAGTGGACAAACAAGCACAGGTAACTGCTCTCACTACATCTGGGAAAACTTCCTCTCGCCGATACGGTCGTCTTGACAACCCGTCCGCATCCCCATTGAGACGGCCCGATCTATAAACTAAGTTAAAGTTATAGTTTGAGAGTGCGGCTAACCATCTATGACTTGCTGCGTCCAGCTTCGCCGTGGTCGTCACATATGTTAGAGGGTTGTTATCTGTACGTACCTCAAAAGTATTGCCACATAGGTAATCATGGAACTTGTCAGTGAGTGCCCATTTGAGACAAAGAAATTCCAACGGATATAGTTATACGTTTACACGTGTCCGTATATATACACTTAGACATTGTATTTTTATTTCAGGGAACTGTCTCCCTTTACGAGTGTGAATGATTAATAAATAAACGGTCATCTGTGTATACATATGTCTATGGGTTCTATGTAATTCGCACCAGAAGAAACCCACATAAATACTCGTGTGACATTCTCCCCTGCAAAGGGAAATAACTCCTGGCATTAATTAAACTACAAACAACTAATTATAACCCTTAAAGCTTAAGTAAAATATTCATCTCGCCACCATGGCCAGTATCTCAAAGTAACATAAACATGTACATAATACACTTAACAGAATCTCTCCACTGCCAGTGAAAACAATGCCTTCCTGATATGAATAGCAATCCTTTTAAAATAATTGAATGTGAGTTGCAATTAAGCTACATAACTAAATAATTTGATGATAACACCTAAGGTTAATACCCACCAGTAGCTGTAGAGATTGACTAATAGTTTCAAAATCAGGAGTAAGCTTTTTTCCCTGTGACATATGCAAATAAGAAAACCTTAAAATAGTGTGTCTATGGTTAAAGGTTAATCAGTCGGTCCAATCGAACACCATCTCTAATACCTTTTATTACTGTTCAAAGCGGCCTGTAGCGTAACCTCGTTACGGTTTATATAATTTCAAACAAGGCTACGTTTATGCTCACGACTCGAACAAATGGGATACCAAAGTTAATATAATGTACATGTCACAATAAATGACTAAGGACCCAAGATCCACTACCAGTAACCAATGATTATATAGCAGGTGCCTCCGTGCAACATCAGTGAATGGTATACATAATGTATACATGTACATGTATCATTTAATTCCTGCAAATTATCAATATAATCAAAATAAATCATATTTCAATAATTGTTCTTGTTTGAAAAAGCATAAGTCTTTAACTAAAGTCAAAATATTATTTTGAAAGCGATTTGTGAAAAAGGAATTCGAGAATAACTTAAAATCATGGATTTAAAGTTGATAACCAGAATACAATACCCCAAAACACAAGAAAATAAGTATGGAATATATATATACTAATAGGCCATGCCAAAATGAATATCTGCATATCCCCATCAAACATTTTTCGCAAAGTTTATTTCAATCCACATTAGGCTTTATAGCTATAATAGACTATATTTGATACAAAAACGAAAACTAAAAGCTCTTTTGTACATGTTTTTTCATGATATTCATCTAGTAACTTATCAAAAAAATGCCAGAACTATAGAAAAAAGGTTATTTTAACCCTAATAGTAGATCACCTATGTTACATTTATACCTATTCACATTAACACAGACATTAATGCAGATCACCTATGTCATATAAACATGTGATCTGTGATCTTGTTTACATTGACAAATAATCAGGCCTATAAACAGGTGGTCTGTTATTTTCTTTACAAAGACAGATACCGATGTTTATACAAAGCATGTATCATGTCGATATAAACAGGTGGTCTGTTATTTTGTTTACAAAGACAGATATCCATGTTTAAACAGGTTGTCTGATATTTTCTTTACAAAGACAGATACCCATGTTTATATAAAGCATTATTCATGTCGATATGAAAAGGTGGTCTGTTATTTTGTTAACAAAGACAAGTCTTTAATGCTAGAAGACATCGATGCTATAGTCAGAAAAGCGGTTGAGCCCCTCCATGCACAGATTGAGAATTTGAAACGAGAAAACCAAAATCTCCGACTAAAGGTGGACGATATAGAACAATATAGTCGGAGACCCTTGGTTAGGTTTTCAGGTATTGCTGAACAACCTGGAGAGGACACCAACGCGTGTATTATGAACGCGGTATCCAAAGCTGGCATCGACCTTAAACCCGAGGATGTTGAAAGGTCACACCGTGTCGGGAAGCCAAGGCAAGGGAAACCGCGCCAAATCATTGCCAGGCTAAAGGGACCCGATAGCGAGCGGAACCTCCTCAAGACCTCTAAATGGTTTAAAAGCACGACTGGTATGGAAAACGTTTCTGTGAGCGAGGATCTTACTAAAGTGCGAGATAAATTAGCATTACTTGGCAGGAATCTGGTGAAGAGGAAATCAGTGTCACAGTCGTGGACTTGGAATGGCAAAGTCCTGGTCAAAGATCTTGTCGGCAGGATCCACACTATTAGAATGGAAGAAGACCTTGTACCATTTGGGCACACCTTGGCTCACGACGAAGACGAACTGAACTGAAACTTAAACAGAACTTAGTTCATGATTTGACAGTCAATTTAGTGTGGTTTTTTTGCTTTTGTTTTTTATATGTCAACAACGTATATATATGTCAACATTGTATATATATGTCAACATTATTTCA
>NW_018408157.1:14189-15185 GCF_002113885.1 Mizuhopecten yessoensis
CTAAAGACAGATACCATTTTTATATAAAGCATGTATCATGTCGATTAAACAGGTGGTCTGTTATTTTCATTACAAAGACAGATACCGATGTTTATATAAAGCATTAATCATGTCGATATAAACAGGTGGTCTGTTATTTTGTTTACAAAGACAGATACCGATGTTTACATAAAGCATTAATCATGTCGAAATAACCAGGTGGTCTGTTATTTTGTTTACAAAGACAGATACCGTTGTTTATATATAGCATTAATCATGCTGATATAAACAGGTGGTCTGTTATTTTGTTTACAAAGACAGATACCGATGGTTTATATAAAACATGTATCATGTCGATATAAACAGGTGGTCTGTTATTTTGTTTACAAAGAAAGATACCCATGTTTATATANGTTATTTTGTTTACAAAGACAGATACCCATGTTTATATAAAGCATTAATCATGTCGAAATAACCAGGTGGTCTTAATTTGTTTACATAGACAGATACCGATGGTTTATATAAAACATGTATCATGTCGATATAAACAGGTGGTCTGTTATTTTCTTTACACAGACAGATACCCATGTTTATATAAAGCATGTATCATGTAGATATAAACAGGTGCGGTGATATTTTGTTTACAAAGACAGATACCCATGTTTATATAAAGCATGTATCATGTCGATATAAACAGGTGGTCTGTTATTTTCTTTACAAAGACAGATATCCATGTTTATATAAAGCATGTATCATGTAGATATAAAAAGGTGGTCTGTTCTTTTCTTTACGAAGACAGATACCAATGTTTATATAAAGCATGTATCATGTCGATATAAACAGGTGGTCTGTTATTTTGTTTAAAAAGACAGATACCCATGTTTATATAAAGCATGTATCATGTCGATTTAAACAGGTGGTCTGAAATTTTCTTTACAAAGACAGATACCCATGTTTATATAAAGCATGTAGCATGTCGATATAAACAGGTGGTCTGTTATTTTCTTTACAAAGACA
>NW_018408158.1:0-830 GCF_002113885.1 Mizuhopecten yessoensis
AGTGGAGTGGAGTGGAGTGGAGTGGAGCTGTTCTCGTCGCCACGGTTTGAGTGAGTAAGATTTCAGTATCGGTAGCAGCTGATCGCCAGGAATCATACACTGAACAAAAAGCCATACCCTAAATAAATTATAAGGGTGAATAACACAGAAAGTAACAGAGCCCTGTCTGTAAATCATAAACAACGAGCCCTGTCTGTAAATCATAAACAACGAGCCCTGACTGTAAATCATAAACAACGAGCCCTGACTGTAAATCATAAACAACAATCATACTTAACAAAAAGTACACTAAGAAAAACCCCACATGATGTCATATAAAAATGAATTATTTTGGTATTGAATAAAAAGGACAATTTTCTCATAACACCTAATTGCCCATCGCATCATAAATTTTTCAACCAAATCTGATTGATTATTGAAGATGGACAAAATATACCAAAAAGTAATTTTACCTGCGCTTCCCAAATGGAGAACTGAACTAAACTGAACTGAAACTGAACTAAGGAGCAACCAATCTTCCTTTATCCCTCCAGCCCAAGGGGTAAGGCACAAGGTAGGGTCTTACTTACTTTACACCCTGCCCCTCCCACCCACTCACCCAAGGGTTAAGGTCTTATTTCCTTACATTATTTCATCATTGCTAATCAAACAAAGTTTGAATTATTTCCTGAACTTTATATTTCAGATAAAGCTCCTAAGCATCTTTTCATTCACAAAAGAGTATTCATTCTGGAGAAGCATTGGTCAACTAGGAATGGGCCAGGAATGCCAAATTGACATTTTTCACAGTTTGATACACATTTTCTGCCGTGAATTCACTGCTTCTTAAG
>NW_018408158.1:1416-2724 GCF_002113885.1 Mizuhopecten yessoensis
ATGGGATGTCTTAATGTGATTTGGATTGGGGGGAGGGGGGACGGGGACGGCAGTATAGTATGCCAAGATAACTTCTTTTGTAGTATTCCCAATAATTTCAGAGAATGATATTTTCTATGTTACAGATATTAGGAAAATAGGCTACTGTGTGTGTGAACATACATATAAAGCAATTGAATTTTATCAAACTCCTGAGACAGTTTACCTCCTGAGACGGTTTAGACAGTTTAGTTCCTGAGACAGTTTTGTTCCTGAGACAGGGTTTTTCCTGAGACAGGTTTGTTCCTGAGACAGTTTTTCATGACTTGAATTGTGATGAACACCATAAATAATCAATAGATTTCTAATAAACCATAACAGAAAAGCAACAAATTCGCAATTGGAATATTTTACATATTATTTCAGGCCACAAATACAGTGAAAACAAAACAAAACATTTGAAAAATATATATGTTATTGTAATGTGTTTCAAAACAAATGTGTTTCAACACAACATATTTTCAATATACAATTTCAACAGTAAAAAAGAGCTTTCCTGATTTCAATATTTTTGTTACTCAAAATGGAACATAAATCTCATTATGACATGGGAATAATGAGTCAGTACAGTACTGTATGCCTACAGTGGACCGGACCAATACAAAGACTGGATTTGTCATTGTAACCCGTGTCAACCCTATCTTGTTTAACCCCAGAAGTTTGGCCACACTTGTAAGGTTTGTAGAGGTTCATTCACAACTAGTCTGAACAGGTCAGAGGTCACTTCATTCTAATACACAAACCAATCAATACAAAAGGTTTATACTAGAGAAACACTTGTATCTACTTACCATTCCTACGCGGAGCAATGGTCTAGATATTAGACTATACGTAACCTGTATTGGGTATGAATGGTATGGCTCTAGAGAGACCAGAGGACCTATCGGGTGTGATGGGTACAGAGATATTAATGGTATGGCTCTACAGAGACCAGAGGACCTATCTGGTGTTGTGGGTACAGATCTAGGCATAGTGACAGCGAGGAGCAGTTAATTATAAATTCTTCATGATATATTTTCACTGCTCAGTGAATCGGGTGATATACTTAATCACTCACTTTGTTAAAAAATGCCTAGCAAGCTTAAGTTCGGGCACAACTTTTACATCTGACATTTGCAAATATATACAGTTCAGGGCTCTGTGGCCCCAATCTGTTATGCTAGGAACTTTAATATTGTGTAGATGATATTTCATTGAAGACAAAATGTAAGTATGTAAGAATACAAAAGGAAAGGTTCTGCATGTGTGAAACCAATTACAAGTCAACTT
>NW_018408158.1:3369-4571 GCF_002113885.1 Mizuhopecten yessoensis
AAAAGGTAGTCCCCATTAATTTTGTGATACCACTAGTGTTGTTTACCCACCAGGGACGTATAATATCATACTTGGAGTGAGTACAAACCCACAGGCAGATGTTGAGAAGAAAAATAAAAATAGTTAGCCCCATTCAATATTTTCAGTGTTAATGAACATTTTCACAAACCCTGACAAGAAATGAACTAGCCTTGGGCAGTGAGAGGTAGAACTGTACACCCCTACATGCTCAAATTATATTTTGAACAAAATCTGAAAATCCTGATGGCTGCCAGTAACCATCTTGGATTTGATGAAAACTTGCATTGTTTTTGTGTGATAAACCTTGAAAGAATGCTATGATTTTTATACAACACCCATGTCTATAATATTAATATCATAAACCAGCATGAGTTTGATTTTGAAACAAATTTGAAAATCAGCATTGCTGTCAACAGGGTGACACAACACATCCTCCTCCTGTTATTGTAAAGCTACATTGAGGGTTATACACATCTTAATGTACAAGAACAACTTTGAGATTATTTCAAATGCATCACAAAGTTCTCTTAACTTTAAAAATTATTGACCAGAAGAGCAAAGTAAAATGCCACGGTATATATATAGATCTGCCTTCATTACAAATTAATGTTATAACAATGTGGAACCACATGGAATGACATTACACTGTGGCTTGTGATTATCTATGAGTTGATCTGTTTGTAATATATATTTTTCTGTGTTGTTGTTTCTAGGGGGGGATNGCAGATGCTGCACGGTCCAAACAAGAGAATCAGAAGTGGCTGAGTAACAAGTCTGTCAAAGAGAAGCGACACCCCAAGACCGGGGCTACCAGTGGCTGAGTAACAAGTCTGTCAAAGAGAAGCGACACCCCAAGACCGGGGCTACCGCCTTTCATGTGGCGTTTGCCGAAGGCTACATGAAGGTCATAAGGTCGGTTAAAATCCTGTCCCAAATATTTCACGGAAGAAACTCAATCTCAGACTTTCAATATCTGGAGTTGACGTTTTGCCAATTAACTTGCATTAATGTTAATCATTCAAATGTAATTGAAATCGGGTAGTGGGGGCTTACAGTCGATACTGCTTCTGTCTGTGGGGGCTTATAGTAGATACTGCTTCTACATGTCTGTGGGGGCTTACAGTCGATACTAGTTATGTCTGTTGGGGCCTACAGTCGATATTGCTTCTGTCTGTGGGGGC
>NW_018408159.1:0-832 GCF_002113885.1 Mizuhopecten yessoensis
CAGAACCCTGTTCAGATACACTGTATCACTGATATAGCACAGAACTCTGTTCAGATACACTGTATCACAGTTATAGCACAGAACCCTGTTCAGATACACTGTATCACAGATATAATACAAACCCTGTTAAGATACACTGTATCACAGAAGCCTGTTCAGATACACTGTAACACAGATATAGCACAGAACCTTGTTAAGATACACTGTATCACAGATATAATACAACCCCTGTTCAGATACACTGTGTCACAGATTTAGCACAGAAGCCTGTTCAGATACACTGTAACACAGATATAGCACAGAACCTTGTTAAGATACACTGTATCACAGATATAATACAAACCCTGTTAAGATACACTGTATCACAGATATAATACAACCCCTGTTCAGATACACTGTATCATAGATTTATCACAGAACCCTGCTCAGATACACTGTATCACAGAACCCTGTTCAGATACACTGTAACACAGATGTTGTTTCCGATACCGCGGAGTTAAACATACTTAAAGTCCAAAGCTATCATTTCCTTTTATTTTGAAAAATAACAAAATGTACTGAACTAATGAATTTTCGCCTGTCCGTGTTATTAAAGCATATCTGGACGGATAGATAGGATTACCGAAGGATTGGACACTGTGTGATCGGAGGATACATATCCCAAATATCCACCAAGTGAACTTTCAATACTCTTTGATCTACTGTATCGCGCTAAATATTCACTTCTGATACAATCCCTATAATTCTGTGTCATTTCTAACTTTTACCTCTTCTATACCGTACGAATATGTAACGACACGATTGTTCTCTATAATTCTGTGTCATTTCTAAC
>NW_018408159.1:3291-5326 GCF_002113885.1 Mizuhopecten yessoensis
TAATTCTTTGTCATTTCTAACTTGTACCTATCGTTTACCGTACGAACATGTAACGACACGATTGTTCTCTATAATTCTGTGTCATCTCTAACTTGTACCTATTCTATACCGTACGGACATGTAACGACACGATTGTTCTCTATAATTCTGTGTCATTTCTAACTTGTACCTATTNGAATGTGACGACAGTGTGTGCCCTGAGAAGGTGTCTGATGGCGACAGTGTACGCCCTGAGAATGTGTCTGGTGACGACAGTGTGCGCCCTGAGAAGGTGACGACAGGGTGGGCCCTGAGAATTCGGCTGGTGACGACAGTGTGTGCCGAATGTGACGACAGTGTGTGCCCTGAGAAGGTGTCTACGGACGACAGTGTGCGCCCTGAGAATTCGTCTGGTGACGACAGTGTGTGCCCTGAGAAGGTGTCTGGTGACGACAGTGTACGCCCTGAGAATGTGTCTGGTGACGACAGTGTGCGCCCTGAGAATGTGTCTGGTGACGACAGTGTGCGCCCTGACAAGGTGACGACAGTGTGTGCCCTGAGAATGTGTCTGGTGACGACATTGTGCGCCCTGAGAATTTGTCTGGTGACGACAGTGTGTGCCCTGAGAAGGTGTCTGGGGACGACAGTGTGTGCCCTGCGAAGGTGACGACAGTGTGTGCCCTGAGAAGGTGACGACAGAGAGTGTGCCCTGAGAAGGTGACAACAGTGTGTGCCCTGAGAAGGTGTCTAGTGACGACAGTGTGTGCCCTGAGAATGTGTCTCGTGACGACAGTGTTTGCCCTGAGAAGGTGTCTGGTGACGACAGTGTGTGCCCTGATAATGTGTCTGGTGACGACAGTGTGTGCCCTGAGAAGGTGTCTGGTGACGACAGTGTGTGCCCTGAGAAGGTGACGACAGTGTACGCCCTGAGAATGTGTCTGGTGACGACAGTGTGTGCCCTGAGAAGGTGTCTGGTGACGACAGTGTGTGCCCTGAGAAGGTGACGACAGTGAGCGCCCTGAGAATGTGTCTGGTGACGACAGTGTGTGTCCCGAGAAGGTGTCTGGTGACGACAGTGTGTGCCCTGAGAAGGTGTCTGGTGACGACAGTGTGCGCACTGAGAAAGTGACGACAGTGTACGCCCTGAGAATGTGTCTGGTGACGACAATGTGCGCCATGAGAATGTATCTGGTGACGACAGTGTGCGCCCTGAGAATGTGTTATGTGACGACAGTGTGCGTCCTGAGAATGTGTCTGGTGACGACAGTGTATGCCCTGAGAAGGTGACGACAGTGTGCGCCCTGAGAATGTGTCTGGTGACGACAGTGTATGCCCTGAGAAGGTGACGACAGTGTGTGCCCTGAGGTGTCTGGTGACGACAGTGTGTGCCCTGAGAAGGTGTCTGGTGACGATAGTGTGTGCCCTGAGAAGGTGTCTGAGGACGACAGTGTGTGCCCTGCGAAGGTGACGACAGTGTGTGCCCTGAGAAGGTTACGACAGTGTGTGCCCTGAGAAGGTGACGACAGTGTGTGCCCTGAGAAGGTTACGACAGTGTGTGCCCTGAGAAGGTGACGACAGTGTGCGCCCTGAGAATGTGTCTGGTGACGACAGTGTGTGCCCTGAGAAGGTGTCTGGTGACGACAGTGTGTGCCCTGATAATGTTTCTGGTGACGACAGTGTGTGCCCTGAGAAGGTGACGACAGTGTACGCCCTGAGAATGTATCTGGTGACGACAGTGTGTGCCCTGAGAAGGTGACGACAGTGTGCGCCCTGAGAATGTGTCTGGTGACGACAGTGTATGCCCTGAGAAGGTGTCTGTTGACGACGGTGTGCACCCTGAGAATATGTCTGGTGACGACAGTGTGTGCCCTGAGAAGATGACGACAGTGTGCGCCCTGAGAAGGTGTCTGGTGACGACATTGTGCGCCCTGAGAAGGTGTCTGGTGACGACAGTGTGCGCCCTGAGAAGGTATCTGGTGACGACAGTGTGTGCCCTGGGAAGGTGTCTGGTGACGACAGTGTGTGCCCTGAGAAGGTGTCTGGTGACGACAGTGTG
>NW_018408159.1:5943-6404 GCF_002113885.1 Mizuhopecten yessoensis
TTAACAGTACACAGACCGTAGGACCCTTAACAGTACACATACCGTAGGACCTTTAACAGTACACAGACCGTAGGACTCTTAACAGTACACAGACCGTAGGACCCTTAACAGTACACATACCGTAGGACCTTTAACAGTACACAGACCGTAGGACCCTTAACAGTACAAGGACCGTAGGACCCTAAACAGTAAACAGACCGTAGGACCCTTAACAGTACATAAACCGTAGGACCTTTAACAGTACACAGACCGTAGGACCTTTAACAGTACACAGACCGTAGGACCCTTAACAGTACACATACCGTAGTACCTTTAACAGTACACAGACCGTAGGACCCTAAAAAGTGCAAAGACCGTAGGACCCTTAACAGTACACAGACCGTATGACCTTTAACAGTACACAGACCCTAGGACCATTAACAGTACACAGACCATAGGACCTTTAACAGTACACAGACCGT
>NW_018408159.1:12388-19084 GCF_002113885.1 Mizuhopecten yessoensis
AACCTTTAACAGTACACAGACTGTCGGACCCTAAACAGTAAACGGACCGTAAACCCTAAACAGTACACAGACCGTAGGACCTTTAACAGTACACAGACCGTAGGACCTTTAACAGTACACAGACCGCAGGACCCTAAAAATATACAGACCGTAGGACCCTAAACAATACACAGACCGTAAGACCCTAAACAGTACACAGACCGTAGGACCCTAAACAATACACAGACCGTAAGTCCCTAAACAGTACACAGACTGTCGGACCCCAAACAGTAAACGGACCGTAAACCCCACAGACCGTAGGACCTTTAACATTACACAGACCGTAGGACGTTTAACAGTACACAGACCCCAGGACCCTAAAAATATACCGACCGTAGGACCCTAAACAATACGCAGACCGTAAGACCCTGACAAGTACACAGACCTTTAGGACCTTTACCAGTACACAGATCGTGTACTGTTGGTGTAACATAAATATTGTCTATTACACGTGTATTGTTGGTGTAACTTTACTATAGTCTATTACACGTGTATTGTTGGTTTAACATAACTATAGTCTATTACACGTGTATTGTTGGTGTAATTATACTATAGTCTATTACACGTGTATTGTTGGTGTAACTTTACCATAGTCAATTACACGTGTATTGTTGGTGTAGCTTTGCTATAGTCTATTACACATATACTGTTGTTGTAATTTTACTATAGTCTATTACACGTGTATTGTTGGTGTAACATAAATATTGTCTATTACACGTGTATTGCTGGTGTAACTTTACTATAGTCTATTACACGTGTATTGTTGGTGTAACTTTACTATAGTCTATTACAAATGTACTGTTGGTGTAATTTTACTATAGTTTATTACACGTGTATTGTTGGAGTAACATAACTATAGTCTATTACACGTGTATTGTTGGTGTAACATAACTATAATCTATTACACGTGTACTGTTGGTGTAACTTTACAATAGTCTAGTACACGTGTATTGTTGGTGTAACTTTACTATAGTCTAATACACGTGTATTGTTGGTAGAACTTTACTATAGTCTATTACACGTGTATTGTTGGTGTAACTTTGCTTTAGTCTATTACACGTGTATTGTTGGTGTAACTTTACCATAGTCTATTACACGTGTATTGTTGGTGTAACTTTACCATAGTCTATTACACGTGTATTGTTGGTGTAACTTTACTATAGTCTATTACACGAGTAGTGTTCGTGTACCTTAACCTTTACACGTGGATCAGTCGGTGTAGTTGCACAGAACGTTAGCTACATCACTGGCTGATTAAAAGGGATGAGTTTCTTCTTTTTGTTATTGATCAGTTACATTGTATAAAACGAACATATTTTTTATCAATTTAAAGTAAAAAGAAATCAATGAAAACACGAACATTCTACACTTGAATTATGTCAACCAAAATAAGTAAAACAGACAGGAAGTCGGGGTAAAATCAATGATTGATATCTATGATTTTACGAAACTATGCTCTTCATCATTCATGTAAGCTCCTGCGATGGTATACACGTGAGTTTATGTAATTCATATATATTATCGTGACGTCTCTATAAGCCAGGTTTATATAGAACAGTCAGACAAACGCAATATCATCAGGATAGACTTAATAACGAAACAACGAGTTCATTGGATGAAGACTCGATCTAAAAAGTCTTAGCAAGAATGATATATCAGTCTCAGAAAGGGGACAACGTTAAACCGATCTAATGCGCTTAAAACGACGGTACGTTGTACAGGAATGGAAGAGGATGACTTTATATAAAAAGGAGATTGAATTAAGTTATATCTGAGAAAAGGAGGAATTTATAGTGAAATAAAATTTAAAAACAAAAAAATATAAACTTTCGATTGACAATGATGATATTGAAAAAAACACTAATCATACTTCCTATAAATAAACATACAACAACACTATGTCATACTGGCTATCAATAAAAATACAACAACATTATATCATACAACAAGACTATGTCATACTAACTATCAATAAAAATACAACAACACTATTTCATACTTACTATAAATAGACACACAACAACACTATGTCATACAACAACACTATGTCATACTGACTATCAATAAAAATAGAACAACACTATGTCATACTGACTATAAATAGACATACAACAACACTGTGTCAGACTGACAATAAATAGACATACAACAACACTATGTCATATTGACTATAAATAAACATACAACAACACTATGTCATACTGACTATAGATAAACATCCAACAACACTATGTCATACCGACTATAAATAGACATACAAAACACTATGTCATACAACAACACTAAGTAATACTGATTATCAATAAAAATACAACAACACTATGTCATACTGACTATAAATAGACATACAACAACACTATGTCAGACTGACAATAAATAGAATACAACAACACTATGTCATACTGACTATAAATAAACATACAATAACACCATGTCATACTGACAATAATTAAACATACAACAACACTATATCATACTGACAATAAATAAACATACAACAACACTATGTCATACTCACAATAATTAAACATACAACAACAACACTATATCATACAACAACGCTATGTCATACTGACTATAAATAGACATACAACAACACTATGTCAGACTGACAATAAATAGACATACAATAACACCATGTCATACTGACTATAAATAAACATACAATAACACCATGTTATACTGACTATAAATAATCATACAACAACACTCTGTCATACTGACTATAGATAAACATGCAACAACACTATGTCATACTGACAATAATTAAACATACAACAACACTATGTCATACTGACTATAAATAAACATACAACAACACTATGTCATACTGACTATAAATAGACATACAACAACACTATGTCAGACTGACAATAAATAGACATACAACAACACTATGTCATACTGACTATAAATAGACAAACAACAACACTATGTCAGACTGACAATAAATAGACATACAATAACACCATGTCATACTGGCTATAAATAAACATACAATAACACCATGTTATACTGACTATAAATAAACATACAACAACACTATGTCATACTNAATAAACATACAACAACACTATGTCATACTGACTATAAATAAACATACAACAACACTATGTCAGACTGACAATAAATAAACATACAACAACACTATGTCATACTGACAATAATTAAACATACAACAACACTATGTCATACTGACTATAGATAAACATACAACAACAACACTATATCATACAACAACACTATGTCATACTGATTATAGATAAACATACAACAACAACACTATATCATACAACAACACCATGTTATACTGACTATAAATAATCATACAACAACACTATGTCATACTGACTATCAATAAACATACAACAACACTATGTCATACTGACTATAGATAAACATACAACAACAACAACACTATATCATACAACAACGCTATGTCATACTGACTATATATAAACATACAACAACACTATGTCATACTGACAATAATTAAACATACAACAACACTATGTCATACAACAACACTATGTCATACCGACTATAAATAGACATACAACAACACTATGTCATACTGACTATAAATAGACATATAGTTTAGGGGTAAGTAGGAAGGTCGGAACAATATAATACAAATGGCGAGAGTTATGTACTTGGTATAGTTTAAGGGTAAGTAGGGAGGTCGGAACAATATAATACAAAGGGCGAGAGTTATGTACTTGGTATAGTTTCAGGGTAAGTAGGGGGGTCGGAACAATATAATACAAAGGACGAGAGTTATGTTCTTGGAATAGTTTAGGGGTAAGTCGGGAGGTCGGAACAATATAATACAAAGGGCGAGAGTTATGTTCTTGGAATAGTTTAGGGGTAAGTAGGGAGGTCGGAACAGTATAATACAAAGGACGAGAGTTATGTACTTGGTATAGTTTAGGGGTAAGTAGGGAGGTCGGAACAGAATAATACAAAGGACGAGAGGTAGTGACTTGGTATAGTTTAGGGGTTAAGTAGGGAGGTCGGAACAGAATAATACAAAGGACGAGAGTGATGTGCTTGGTATAGTTTAGGGGTAAGTCGGGAGGTGGGAACAATATAATACAAAGGGCGATAGTTATGTACTTGGTATAGTTTCAGGGTAAGTAGGGAGGTCGGAACAATATAATACAAAGGACGAGAGTTATGTACTTGGTATAAAGTTTGTTGGTATTGCCTGGACCTGAGTTGATCTGTCTCCTCACGAATCAATGGCGATAAAATAGCGAGGCAAGAACAACACAAGTAACAGTGATCTTTCACAGTGTCGATAATCAACTTTACCTAGGGTTGCGCTATTTATTTACATCGGAATAACAGGATTAAGTGGCAAGTTGTTTTACATTTTTCAAGAATGAAGTGAGACGAAATTCATATTGGTTATCTTTCACATTGAATAAAAATACAAAAGTATCCAAATCAGAGTGCTCTGAACAAACTGAAGCCGTGGGGCCTGTACCCGAGCTTGTGACACAGCATCAGACACTACAGCCTGCTACTGTGGACGAACTTCAGAAAAGTAAAACTGGGAAGATGCTGGAGAACTTTGAAATAATTTGATGGCTTTGCTCATAATCGATGATATCTAAGTTAGGTGCAGTTATCTGACGTAACCCGGCATTAACATTTTATGACTGTTTAGAAATTCTGGAATTCTTTGAACAAATTTGATTTAAATGAAAAATGTCCAATAAAATATGATGATTTCCGTCTTCTACATCTTTGAGGATCCATCGCAGACAAAACACAAGAGAATTCCACTTTAGTTTTACACCCATACCGTATCAGCTACCAATTCTATTTCGTATATATATATGTATATGTAGCGTGACACGTGACTTTGGGAGGAGGTAGAAAGTTGCTGGTGACCTATGGGAAAGTGGTGCTATACACATTCATCTTCCCCTATTCTCATATTTTGTGCTAGTTCATCTTTTAAGTTATCACTGAGAAAAAACAGCAATTTCATGCTGCTTTATTCAATAATGTTGGCAGTTTCACTTTGTTTTTCATAAGACATTTTCAGATAAAAAGTTATTCGATCAAACAAATAAGCTGTTCCATTTTTCTCAAGTAAATGACTTTAAATAAGTCAAAACGTTATTACTTATAGAGATTTCTGTCAGGTTTGAAACTCCTCCAAGTGGACATTTCTTAAGGTAGGATGCTCACTGTAAAAATAAATGACTTGGGCCAGCGATTAGAAATAGGAAAAATGCCCGAACAAATCTGTTTCAGCAGCGGATGCTTGGGACTCCGGTATATATAACAGTAAACGTGTTCTATTTATTCCATATATATAGCGAGGTATTTGGTGCTTCGTGTTAGACCGCGTGTACCTTCATAGCAGAATGTACTTTTTCTTCCTGTTTTTTTAATCACTTGGGTTGATAAAATAAATATAAGTACAAGTACACAAACAATAATCTATATTATAGTTCCCACTAGTAGTCATTAGGACATACATATCGATATGATATGACATGTAACAGATGTCACGTGGCTTTGAGGCTAAGTGTCACAATGAATCGTCGTTGTATTGTCTAAATTCCCCAATCCCATTGATATCAATGAATACCAAGCTGTTACCAGTTATATATAAAATAACAGTATACCTTAAAATTTCACGTGTTCTCTTTTCATGAGGGATAGTCTATTCGTTCTTACAGATTTCTAAGGAATGTTTTGTCACTTAACAAAAATCTGTCCGTTTGGTTTTTTAGCTCACCTGGGCTTATGGCATGATGCGGCGTCCGTCGTCCGTCCGTCCGTCCGTCGTCAACATTTTGCTTTAAACAACTTCTTCTCAGTAACCAAAAGGCCTAGGGAAATGCTATTTGGCCAGTAACATGCTGGGATAAAGGGCTACCGATTTTGTTCAAATAAATGACCTTGATTTATATTCAAGGTCACAGGGGTCAAATATGTTTAAAACCTTTAAACAACTTCTTCTGAATAACCAAGAGGCCTAGGGTGATGATATTTGGCCAGTAACATGCTAGGATGAAGGGATACCAAATTTGTTCAAATGAATGACCTTGACCCACTTTCAACCTAATGTCATTGTTTGACATTCAGGGTCACACTAATATTCTGCCTGTAGCTGTATTTTAGTCCACTTTTAAGATTACAAGTGTGAGATTAATACCAGGTGAGCGATGCAGCCCATTGGGCCTCTTGTATTCTTCGCCGAAAGGATGAAGTATTTTGTTTTGATTTCAGAGAAAAATAAACTGGAAATTTGTTTCAAACCGTATTTTCGTACATCTCTTTCACAATTCAAACTCTCCATTTTCTCTTTCTGCTCTACAGCGTGCGCCTCCACATTGAATTGTATATAGTCTTTGAGGGATCATGTATCAGACTTAAAAAGTATTTTCCAAATTAATAAAACTAGGCACTAAGTAGCTGAAGATCAATATATTATTCGATTCTTGATTATTACCAATCGAATGGTCTCCACGAGTACCACTGGTCAGTAATTGGTAATTCCAGAGACTTTCACAGTAGCGATATATATATATATTTGTTTTAGGATTTTCCCCCACAAATAACGTCAACATCACACGGTACTACATGTTGATCGACACGATATATCAGTGAACATCACACTGTACTACATGTTTA
>NW_018408160.1:0-833 GCF_002113885.1 Mizuhopecten yessoensis
CCACCGAGAAGACGACCTCCGCTTACCTGTAATACTCTTTGATAAAACACATCTCGATATGGCTATTAAAGTTCTGATGGTAGGAAAATGTATCATATTCTATTTGAGAATGTAGATCTTTCTTTTGGCAGATACATGCAGAAAAAATACCAAACCAAATTAAAACAGAATCACTTTTGCTTTTTAATAAAAATGATAACGAGATCAGCTGTCTTCCGTTTACTTTTGTTTTGTATTGCATAGTGATGAGTGGTAACCTCCGACAGTTAAATAACAATGAAAAGCAAACCGTTCCTATCGACACACATATAACGTATGACTGTTTTCTATAGACTGTATCTCAAAATTCTAACTTGATGTCTTTATTGAACAACAATGTTTTCTTTCCTCGACTAACTTCAATTGAACATATAAGAAGGACTATGACAGGGAAAAAAATCATCATGCTCTATTGATTTCATAAAATTAAATGGATCCAGGGAGAAAATATGTGTTTTTATAGTTACGTGCAGTAATATATCTTTATAAGTAGAGTGGGGATAAACTGAATTATGAATATGGTTCATGTAACCTTCCGTCGCCCTACACATATAAACTATAGGTAAACTATATTTGATTCGTTAAACAGTTAAATTAATAATATAATTTTAGATTCAGATCCATCATTGAATCAATTACAATAATTCTTGCTTAATGTCCTAGATTGTTTGCGAGAATATGGACTGGGGAATTGTTACCTGTGCTTTATTGCAATTACTTCATATTCTTAAAAAGTCTAGTGTAAATGCTTCGGATGTCTTTGATTGTAACGACAGTGACATTCATTGATTACC
>NW_018408160.1:5450-6501 GCF_002113885.1 Mizuhopecten yessoensis
AGTACATTAGAGTAGTTCATAGTAGTAAAAAAGACGCAAGGTCAAATATGATATATGTGTTTAATAATTTATCAATATGGTCTTCTTTCCCATTGCCATCTTCATATTGCGGAACTTTTGTTTGTATTTAAGCAGGCTAACTTTTAAAAGGTCAAGCAGTATTCTGGAAATACCAATGTATGTGGTTACGTCACTGATGCTTAATTTACTAGATTACGACAAGTGTCCGTTTGGTAGCGCCGCCAAAATGGTGTCAGTAATTAAGTTTTGATACTAACATAGCAATATTTTGACAAATGACAAGCTGGACAAGGTTACCTTTCTGATTCAACAATATCAAGAATATTGATATATTCATTACCCATACGTAAACTACTGGGTCAGTAATATAGAAAGAGTAACTGTCTACATTTAGTAACATAATATTGTAAAAGGAGTAGTATGTTTTCGATATTTGCCTTGTCTTGGTGACTTTTATTATAAACATATAACCAGATTGCCATTCTGTTAGGAAGATGGAATTGGTAAGGTGGTGGTCGAGATTGAACTACTGATCTCAAACTGTGTTATTTACTCTTTATATAGGGACTATTACATTACAACATTTGTAAGGTATTCTTACTTTATGTAAATATTCTATTTTTGAATGCGTTTCAATAAACTTTAGAGAAATATCTTGGCTTGATTTTCCTTCTTTTTGAATTATTGAAGTCGGGCAACAGTTGTTGTCATTATAACTGTCATATCTTTCGGCATAAGTTTCTGAATCCACACGACATTAACACAGTCGCATCAATATAATATGTAATACAAAGTGTATTTGAACATAAATTTGACTTTTATTTCTCTTGTTCTTTTTACGATACACGTTTTGTTCGGTCTTATCTCTCCATGGAAAATTGTGCAGTTGTTTCCACTTCTGTGACCTATAATATGCATCTGTCTTCAGAAAATACTTCGTTGAACCATAAGTTAGTGTATTTCTGAATTTTGTTAACTTTATTTTAATGAGTTTTAACTTCTGTCATGTCACGAATAATAATAATATTTT
>NW_018408161.1:0-833 GCF_002113885.1 Mizuhopecten yessoensis
ACAGGTCCCTGGTAAACAATAGTACACGTGCGTGCCGATGATATGCCAACGACCGATATCGATATTTAACCGGGAAATGTATAATCACACGTACTTCAGGAATAACGCTTTCCAATTCATAGACAGAAACATACTCACGGGAAGACAGTGCCATGAGACCAAACGACCTCAAGAAGTCATATAGAAAACGCATGGAATGCGGACGTACCGAACTCACATGTGCATATCACGTGCTTATACGAGTTCATAAGCTCGAGATCGTTACGATTTTCGCTGTTGAGGGAGTTTCGCTCTGTCGATTAAATCGTGTTTACAAATGTAGTCTACTTACTCTGTGGAAATAATGTTTTGCAGAATATCAAGAAATGCATGTGTGAGTGCACGTGAGAACGGCCTACCATGCTATAGCCTCTGGTCACATATATATATATATATATACCGTGAGTTAGTGGACTGTGGAACGATGTCCAAAGTGTACATGACTGAGGGTAATTTGGTTCCATTAACGAACAATAAATTGATAATTTTGATATCATATTTTTGATTTATTTCCATCATTTTTGTTATATGTAAACAGAGACAACTGTCATTGTGTAAATGTCACCCCTTTGCAAAAAGTTCCGATTTTTTTCAAGGAAGATCACTCTCACCCGGATCGAAGTGATTGTAAAATGTAAAATAAACTAATTATCAAGCCATTGTGTATAGTTTGTTCAATTTCCCATTCTATATGTATAGATCTTTGTGTCCTGTTTGCGTTTAGCTTGTAGATAATCACTTTTATCCGCACAAATCCAATAAAAAACACTTTGTGTAACATGTGTTACATATTT
>NW_018408161.1:3771-6954 GCF_002113885.1 Mizuhopecten yessoensis
GCTAAAATGTCGGCACTTCCTTAGAAACTATAGTCGGCAGTGCTGGGGAAGATCTCAAAACAAGATTTTTTATTATTATTTTTTTAATCTCAATTGTAAACTTTTTAACTTTCACTGCCAGCTTTTAAGTAGTTTGCTTAACAAATTTACTATTTATTAAGTTTTTTTTTTCTTCTCAACAGAACCATAGACCTATTCTGTAGGCAACGTAAATTATACGTATATGTCAGTAGACCCCTGTCAGAGCGATAGAGTAGGCATTTTTAATATTAGACACTATTTAATTATCTCGTATTTATCATAGGTCATGTGCTAAATTGATCAATTCTATAATTTATCATGTATAAGTATTTCAAATGTATTGTATTAAATTCGTAATGTTAATTGCAACCGTTAGGGTATCGTGTACCATTGTAAAATGTAGATATTTTATTATGGATTGTACGTGTGAATATATGTTTAATTTGTGCTATTGCAGGATATTTCGACTCAAATAAATGATAATGTGTAAATGAAGATTTGCTTTGTTGATGTGCTAACGAATCTGTGTAGCATCTGCACCCGGCTACATGTTGGCGCCCAACGTGAGGCACGAACGACTCAAACCAGGATGTTTCCGCCAAATTCCGGAGCCTCGCTTTGGAACACCGGAGCATCAGCTGTGTGTCCTTTATATTCAAGGTCGAATATTAGAGCTTCCGGTGGAACAACGTTTTGTTGATCATGGATTATTCGAATGATACCGGAGTGGACGTGCCATTTGGTAAATAATAACGTTCATTCAGTAACATTTTATGATTGCAAGAAGGTGGTATGCAGAATGAAAGATGTCATTTTATATAAAAGCGTTATTTCTTCGTAACATTTGTTGTGTATTTCTACATCGCGTTACGCGTGTGTGCTAATGTGAGACTCGAATACAGGTAAATTTAGATTTGTGAATTCAGCGACTACCATGTCATGCCGGAGTGAACAACGCCTGTTTTGAACTGTAGCTGTCACGAGTGTATTTGTTAATATCCCATAGACTTTTACTCGTGAACTTTGACATTCATTTACTTTTCATAACAGTGCAGTATTCTTAGTTGTGTGTGTATTGTGAATTTCCTGTAGTAAGATATGATAGCATAAGCATAGTTTAGGAAGTAGAAACATTTCCTGTTTTGACTTTAATTATTTCCGGTTTTATCGGATAGCTAGGTTCACATTGTTTCAGACGAAATATACACTGGTCACTTCAGATCGTTATACTAACACTTCTGTCGACTGAGCTACATGATCAACGGAAGTGTCCTTGCCCAAACATGCTACTGTTATATTAAAACACAAAATTAAGGGGAGTTACGGTATATATAAGAAACACTACAGTGCAGCGGGCCAGGAATCCTTAGGTGCCCACAGGAGAAAAAGGCGCGACTGGGACATTTCATTTCCGTCGATAAGGTAGTTCAGTCGGTTAGAGTGACAGTCCCTGGATTGGAACGTCTCGCGTTCGAATCCCCGTCTAGCGCCACTGCAGAATCGCGTTTGTTTATTTAATATTTAGTCTTTTTTCTATGCGGGTTTTGGAAGGTATGCGTTTCTTTTTGGCAATGATTGATCTATCGTTACTATAATCATACAGGACAAATATTTCCAACGCATAGTTACCTTTTTGCTTGATACAGGGATAATAACAAATGTGTTAAAGCCTTAATCCAATAAATAAAACTGTGATCTTGCGAGACTGTAAATTAATTAACTGTTCCCTGTGATATATTTTACATATCGTTTTAATTTTCTCTCTGAAGACATTAGTACATGAATATAGAATAAGTATGTTGCCTGCTATTTTATTTTGTTTATGTTTTACATTTGTTATGGATTATGTTTACAGTTAACGATGCAATATTATGCATCTAAGATATCTATGTGCACCCCCTCCCTTCAGTACAATTCTCTCAGATATATCTCCAATGTCAATTATGTCTAAATCTAGTCTTACTGGTGTTAGGATATAGAAGGACAGAGATTATTTCTTGCTACGAACGTTTTAGTTTCATATTTGGTTGATGTTTCTTTCTTTTTGTTTAAATTAATATTCTTAGTAAAACGGATCGAGAAAACGCGTGTGAAGACCAATTCTGTATCAGTATACAGCTGCAAAACAACTACCGATGTTCTGCTCTAGTAAGTCAACATCAAAATCTAACCATTAATTAGAAATAGTTTATTTTTGAAATCCAAGATTTTCACTTTCGAAAGACACTTCCAAAATGAACATTTGATAGTATGGCATTTTTTGCCCTTGCAATTTCTCGTAATAGAGTGTAAGTCACTTTTATCTTTAATCAAAGCACTGCTCTGGGGTCACGGGTCATCAAAAAAGGTTGGGCATACCCTGTACGGCTGCAAAGGAATATCATACTTTCTTGTGTATTGTATCGAATTGTTTTGTTTACCTGTATCAAGATACACTAACAGTACTGAAACTATCAATCAATTTTTATCAAACTCTAAAAGTTATATTTTGGAATCCTTCAGTAAAGATGTGGTCCACTGTGCTGTCGTACTCAAAAGTACTAGAAACTATAAAAAGTATGTTTTGATAATATTTACTATTGAAATTTATGACAAAACACGATAAAATTGCATTCAATCATTCTAAAGTTTACAGACATTTGTATCGTGATACGTATCGTAGGCATCGTACCGCGATACGTACCGTATCGTGAGGTATGCCTAACGTTGCGGCCCTTGCGCACAGGGTCTTTGATTCTGCCATGAGAAAAATCCAAGGTGCAGCGAAGATTTATAGAGAGCAAAATTTGAAATACATAGATGCATTTAAGTATGTATTAAGAACTTTTTAACATGAGGATGCTCAGTAGTTAAACACATTTGTATTACCACAGCATAAATATGTACATGTATTACAAGAAATCTGTTCATATTTCATTAGCTCAATATCGCTCAGCAAAGGCAAACATTAAAGGTTTTTTTTCAAGTCCGAGGTCAGTTAATTGTTTGTTAATAGAATAAATAAGACGGTGTGCTAGAATTTGGATTCTTGGTTCAACTATTTGATAACAATAGAATTATAAGAATCGAAATAATTATAATCTTACTTTCCGTCCCTGCTGGAATCAAACCTAGATCAACCTAGATGCATACGGGGAAATATTTTACTTAGGAGCATTCTGG
>NW_018408161.1:7894-17867 GCF_002113885.1 Mizuhopecten yessoensis
AGTGATCATGAGCGAAATGTGAGTAGTATATTGCAACTAATTAGTAGTGAGCTTCATAGGTAACACGTATCCGTAAAAGAAACCCCAGTTTAAGTCTAACATGAAATTCCATAGACCAAGCAAGACAATTCACATGCATAATTTGGAAAATCGCGCGTGCACAAATTCAGTTTATGGAAGCCGCCATTTCGGATCCACCAGATGTAGGACAATTTCCAATGAACCTAATCGATTTCAATACAGAAACTTACGGTATTAGTTCATGTTTATTATCTTTTTTCAATTTTAACGATTGTTGACATAACGCCGATTTCCTGACCCATTTCGGAACCAAACCGCGCACACACAGATAAAACCTGCGTACGACGTCATCAGTCGTTATGACGTCATAATCGATATTTCCCGCGAAAAATCCGGAACAGTCAAACTCTGCTTTTTACATTGATTATAAGCGGTTTGACGCCATTACTAAATAATATATGTCAGGCACATTTGTTTTGATATTCTACTGTAGGCTAGACGATGCGTATGATTACATTTGGAACAGTTTCTTTTACACAGTCAAATAGGAAAACTTACAATCATTTTGTTTTTAATCAAATTTAGTATGATATCAGAGTGTACAAATAACAGCATTATCATCGAAATGTATCCTATTGTTTGTGTAAAAAATCTGGTATTGGGTCCATGTAAAAGAGCAACAATACGCAAGTTACATGTATATGTCAGGAGAAGGGTTGAAGTTTTTTTTTTGGTCCATTTCCGTCGTGTCTACATACTCGGGTTCGAACTGGCAGTTATTTTATATACTACATGCATACGGATAAATGTACATGTATATTCCGTTGAACATAATATCGGAAGATTGGACGGCCTAACGTGCACCGCCTTGAGGTAAGCTCGGACAGAATGTCTGGTGAAAATTCGGTCCACATTCTGCCCACGTTGGAAGTAGCATCACTATGACGTCAAAAAACATACAACGTCATATTTTCCCGCCAATTCACGGCTTACGTTGTATGTCATAGGACGAAAATTAGTTATAGTGTTCTCGCCATTTTACTCGCCCGTGTGAATGTCCTGCCCAGTGAACTGCACTGCTCAGATCCTGAAAGTTATATGTATAAATATTTGCTCAATACCAAAAATATTAGGAGTGGCGGGAGTAATCCGGGGGCCAAGCTGGCCCCGGTCTCCCCTTAGTTGCCCTTACCCCATATTGAACCCTCCCTAATTGGATCCTCCCTGGTTCGTTGTTTTCAAAAAAACGGAAATACTTGTAAATCAAATATTGGCGATATAATAGCACTCATCTAGATGACAATAATTCGATCTGCCGTCCATATTGGGATATTTTGGACCTCTATCTATTTTTCCCCTTCAACTATCTTTACTAAGCTGTTGCGATGATGCAAAACTCTAAACAAGATTTACTGCATAGTTTCTCTAAGATAGTTTGGTAAAGTGAAGAAGCAAACGGCGCAGCAAAATACGCCTTAAAAAGCATGTTCTTAAAAATCAGGTAACGGATCAATATGACGATTTTCTGAGATGAAAATTCAGAAGAAAACAAATATTTTGGTGTTTGTTGGAAAATTCAGAAAGACACTTTTTTTTTTGTATTTGATAATTGTGTTAAAATGACAGAAGATTTTTTTTAAAAGTAGCATAAATGCATGAAATAAGTGTAGACTACATCAAATATAGCCAGTATGTGTCCCTGCCAACAATGTAGTTACAAATCAAAAATGTGCACTGAACTGTAGGAATAAGAATAATCTAAATCAAAATATTTTAAACAATGTGGTATAGATTCTAGCTGCAGAAAATTCAAGTTGGCTTAAGTGAATGTATTTTCAACACTACGATGACACGTGTTAACAGTGACATCACAGTCGCGTCACAACATGTTGTGAACGTCAATTCGGCGTTGTTTAATATGCTATAACCGTATTGTTGGTAAATATATACGGACTTGCTAATATCAACTGATGTTATTGTTAAGCTAAAGACAAATAACAAATCGCAAATACTACATCGAAACCATTTTCAGTTCGAGAAAAATGAAAATATCAAAATAATATGTAGGACATCGAAGGATTTCATCAGTAATATAGACTCGTACACAAATATAATTGTTACTGGATATACAAATCTGCCAGAGATATGACCAAAAATACCAGATATTGATTGAAAATGTCAAATTAATTCTTTGTGCCTGTTCGACCGGAAGGACGAATTTTGAAAGCCTTCATCTGTCATACAATCAATTCAAACTCATTTCCCCGCACTGTCCGTACAAGTGTTGTCATGACGGCTCGCACTGAGAGTTCCACTATTATTCGGTGGTGACACTGTTCTATTCAATGAATTAAAATGTATACAGTATAACGTTATTAAGCATTCGCATGTAGGTAGCACTTATTTCATATTAGGTTTATGCATTGTGGTATTTCGTAACTGTTATTGTTAGGTATTACTATATTCACATTATTGAACGGTGTTGTATGTATACTTTGATGCCACTCTCCTTTCTCTGATATTTGGTTTAGATAATTGTATATGTATATATGCTTTTACATATAAGACTAAGGGCTTTTTGTTAACAAAGAATGAATGCATTAACACTTCTCCAAAAGTATCAATGTCAAAACATAAATACGATCGCAAATAATAATGCAGCTACAGGTGATACTGTCGTGAACTATAGAATTAATAGACGTCAAACCGGCACCATAAGCACAATGAAAGCGGACCGCAGTCTGTGTTTCGAGGCAAAGTGATGTCTCACGACTTTACACGCGGGTTTGTCTACCTTTTCGACGAATGGACTTTTGCTTTGAGTAGTCGGGGATAAATTATATTCGATTTTTGTAACTATTATAATTAGAGATATATTAGTGAACTCAAAAAACAACGTGTTCATCATGCCATACCACAAAATAATGAATATATATTTATTAAGATTTTTAAATATGAAGGGACTAGCTCTTTTAACATAATACCATGTCAACTTCAAAATCGTGCAAGTCAGTTGAACTCTGATCTCCTTAGAGACCATCTTAATGATAACCCCTCCTGTACATGTGGTTACAATAATGAAGATATGAGTCACTTCTTTCTGCATTGCATTAGATATATGACTCAACGACAAAATATGTTAATATCTCTGACTCATTTACAGCTTGACACACATTTAAATTTACTCTTAAACTTGAACCTAAACATTTATGAACATCTATTTTGAATATTAATATATTGTCTAAAGAAAGTAGTTTCCGTAGTGAAGATCTTAACTCTGCTATTCGTGTATGTGTTCAGAGATATATAGAATCAACCAAAATATTTTGAATGTTATGTGTGCATGTATATATGTATGTATGTATATGTGTATGTATGCATGCATGCATGTATGCATGTGTGCATGCATGGACGCATGTGTATGCTTGCGTGCATACATGTATGTATGTATGTATATATGTATGTATGTATGTATGTATGTTTGTTTGCAAAATAGTTTGAAATGAAATGATATCTCCAAGTTAAATGTCTAAATGTGCCAAATTAGAAAACATAATTTTTGAGCACACTGTTTGTCACGTTTAGGTCGAAGCAGGGACAAGGGCACCATGCTTCCTTTTATCTATAAACATTGAAGTATGACGTAACACACCTTTAATAGTCGGTGTTAAGGACTTACTCCACTCAAATTTGTAAAAAGGAAATATGTGTCGTGAACACAGTTCAAAAACATTCCCTTCGACAATGCAGTTTTATGGTTTTAGGGCACAATATGGTAATTACAATGATTAACCAGCATATCACAACATGCTGTGTTAATATGTCTCTAAATGCATAATACTACCTATATGCATGTACATTTAAAACACATTTTCTGCAAAAATACATGTTCCAATACACAACTTAATGATCAACGTTACAATACAAAAATAGTGTGTATCGTTTTGATAAAATCTCGATTTTATTTAACGAAATAATCATCCATTGCGCGGATCCAGGATTGTGTGTGTGTGCAATTGTGTAAAAGGGTCTTAGG
This sequence comes from Mizuhopecten yessoensis, assembly GCF_002113885.1. NCBI lineage: Eukaryota > Metazoa > Mollusca > Bivalvia > Pectinida > Pectinidae > Mizuhopecten > Mizuhopecten yessoensis. Next base: position 11,952 of record NW_018408161.1, read on the forward strand.
AACGGACACCTCTGGTAATTTACGACTCACACGATAAGATAAAGATAAGATAAGTAATAATGCATTGAAGTGCCACGCATTGATCGACCGTAAAATCAAAATCAAAATAATAGTATCTACAATGTGTCAGCTATCAATACCCAGCTATAAATATTTGACTTAAGATATGCTAAAATCGATATCAAAATTATCATAATCGATGCATTTTAAAGTTAATCAGTTCAAATACAGATGTTAAACAAAAATATAACATCAAATTGGTACGAACAGATTGCTGTACAGAAACCCGCAACGATGTCAGTTCAATGCTGAGTCCGCCTAGCGTGCCTTCCAGATAAAAATTGTAACAAACCCCTTCCGCTCGTATCTAAAGTACCCCGCACGACAGACCCCGTCCCAAAGTGACACGAATGAAGAGTTCCGTGTATCACATAACGTCAATGTATTACGCCGTAATAACATCGGAGAGAGAACACAATACCTCAAATCAAAATTAGATATGCACGATTTGACTAGTGATCGGGAAGTGGGGAGATTGAATTTAAACAAGCCGGTACATCAAGTAAGTTAATATATACTATCAGGTATTTTATATATATTAAAATGTATTTACATGGACATATTCATAAATTATGAAAAACTAATATTTTTTGGTCAAATATTTGCATACTACACGAATGCGATTAACACATGTATACATAAATACATATATATATATACTTTATTTCACATCGTGTACATTGTCAACAAACATAAGCTGGGAAGAGCTTTCATTACGACACCGCTAAGGGAAACAATGTTGTTTTTGTGATGGAGGATAACAAGTAACCCTAACAGTTATCTCTCTCTTTTTCCTGCCACTGCTGGGAATCGAACCGAAATTCTTGGGAGAGTGAGTGATCTGAAGATCACGCTAGATTGCACACAGTAGTAATGACTGTGCGTGTTAGCGATCACGGCTACAGAGGCACCCACACATGAACCCGAAAAATCCATGCAATCAATACATCAAATACAATCTTTGTAAAATTCTTTTGTTTTCGGAAATATACTCATGATTAACAAAAAATAAAATATCCTAAAACAGTTTTTTCATTATCGGTATTAATACGGGTTCGTGAACGATACACGTCAAAGAGAGAAACCAATACACAGCCGTGTATGTGCCTGTATTAGTTATGTTAGTCACGAGTATCAAACAAAAGAATATTTGAAAACTTTAACATATAATCAGATCGTTAAGCTTTTTGTAAAACGACAACAGCATATTTGAAAAAACCGAAAGAAACCAAACTGTTGCACGTCTACACGTGTGAATACAAAATAATAATGAAAATCAGAGGGTGGTGTTGTAGATTAACGTAGTCCGTGTGTCGCGGAAAGCATGGCTTTTCTTGTAAGTATCGCCAAGATGGCAGATGACAGTGAATATTGTATCAATATCATTTCGATCAACCACGCCAAAGAACGATTGCTATAACACCCACCCGCTTACATGCGTCCATACGATTTAGCGTCCGTAGTTATCTACATAGAATCACCAACCTATATTAGACCTGCTCAAATGTTAACCTTTCAAACGTCGGGCACCGACACGGTTTCTAGAACCCATTTAATCATATACTCGATAATTTAAAAAATGCTATATTCATGGTCATGGCTTGGAGGGAATAATAGGTAATTTCCTTCAAAGCTAAGTACAATGTACAAGCGTACAGTATAATACATCCTCTGGTTTTATGCCTGTTTACAAAAACAGTAGCAAGTTTCCCTGAGTAAATATGCAGGAATTGAAATTAATTTCTATTTTAATAGTTATATTTGAATTCAATACAAATGGTATTGCATATTGACAATACGTTTAATCAGAACTGTCTTGCATTCAACCATTATTGAAAAGTATAAAATAACAATAAACATGAAATAACATGAAATAAAAAGCAGCATTTAAATGGTCAACTTTGCGGTTGAAACAGCTATGAAAATATGTATAATCTTTTCTGTGTGGTGTTTTAGTGTTTATATTACATATAAAACAAGATGAGGCAAATATATACTTTACAGGAGAAATTCGAGCTTCCTCAGATTAGCATTATTGTCGGTTAAAAAAACTTAATTCGAAATAACTAAAACATCCCCTTCAAATCGTCAATTTGACAGCATTTCACGCGTAGTTCCCGAACACACTACGAAAATGACAGGGGAATATTTTTATTAGCTTTTTACCTTGTTTGTACAAGTGTATACAATAAATTAATGAGTTGAATGTGAGCTTGGTTTTTAGACTTATAAGGTGTATGACTATGTTATTATCGAGATAACCTCATTTCCCCGCATGCTTTTATTGCAAATTACCAAGTGTGATTTGAACGTTAAGTTAACAAAAATATATATTTGCGTTTGATTTTCATTTTTGATCCAAAGCTTCTAATTACTTTTCGAACTACCTAATCAATTCGACCAACTTTGGAAGTAAATCCGATTCAGAATCCGCTATTTTTTATTCCTATTTTTATTGATAGTAGAATGGTTAAAATGTAAGCCCTTCATGGACTATTACCTATGTAAACTATCCTGACCAATTGTTGGCACCCCCGACGTTCCACAACAATACAGAGTAGTTTTCATCCGTGTAAACAGGTATTACAAAGTCGAATTTTTGCCACACATTTGATTTAGTGAAGTAACCAAACAACTTAAAAAATGTCACCAGGAGACATTTCAACTGAAAACTGTTGAGATGGTTCAAGTGCAAAGCTAGTAGGTGAATACATTGACATTTGAGCATAGTGGGTACGTATTGGTCCTGCTAGAGTAATGATAAGATATTAAGATGAACCATTTACTCGATTGGACTGTTTTCTTGTCGGTTTACGTGTCTTTTTTTGCAAGTCCTTCGAAAAGTAAATGCTGTAACCACTCGCATGCAAATTACGTAATGTTACGTAAACCTTTTTTTTTTGTTTAGTATCAAAGCCCAAATCATTACCGTGTCACCTAGAGCAAGGTCTCTTAAAGTCTACATCATGTGAAATGTTGTGACTTAAATATACTGCTTATATTAATAACTATTGGTCATTAGTTTACAATTGAAAAAAGAAAGGGACGAAGTTAAGACACATTATATGTGCAACCTTCACAGACCTTAAATATTGTGGGTTTAACGGTTCTTAAATCAAGTAGTAAAAATATGTAATATGATATACAAAATGGCAACTGTCATCCTTTTGTTACGAGTAAAGTTCAAAATCCTGTTTCGAAATACCATTCAGTGTTCGTCGTACCAATGGGTATTTAAAGCTAGGGTATCAATATTCTGTTTTCCCTTATCAATGAAGAACCATTTGATTGTATGCCATATAGAACAGCTGTCACTTCGTGTATTATTTTGTACCATTGTTAAATATCAAATTTAAACACGCTAATTGCAATTTAATGATATTATAAACCGAATATATGTGTTGTAGGATGCAAAAGAGTCTGTTTCACGATCCAATGTAAGTAGAGAAATGAGGATACTTATTTAGAGGGAGCAAAGATATTAAACTTTGTTTTTTTAGAGTAAGATTGTTTTCTAGAGTACGAGGACATACATCAGAACAAGAGGGAATTTTGCCTATGAATAGGTGATTTCAAATAAAAATAGGTTAACATTTTTCTTGTACAAGCAAACAATATACAGTACTTCAATTTTACTTTTTTTCTACTACAATACCGAAACCGTTCTTTTAATATTTGTTCCACGTGACTTTACATACAATTTATTTTTGTTTAAGTGTATGTAACATTTCCTCACTAAATAACACTATATGTGATCCATGTTATAGATCATTTAATCTTTGTAGAAATAGGAAAAACAGTGGGGGTGATGATAATATTGAATAGTTAGTTATCATCTTTGATTTTAATCTAAAATTTTAAAAGTGAAGTTGAAAGTGAATATTTAGAATGGACACAAAGTAAACAGTAATTATAATATCCCTGAAAGTCAAACCATTTGCCTACCCATACTCATATCATAATTATAATGTGTATTCATGAGACAATTAGATGACTAGTGCAAATCTGTAACATATGTAAACCTACCTCCTCAGATATTGGTGAACCTCCCGTCGCCATTGCTAAACCTGGGATCGCTGCGGCTTAGTTTCCTGAAAGATGAAAAATACAACTTTTTTGAGTATGATTATATTGCTGACTACAAGGCAACACAAATTGACTTTGCAGTGTTCACTTAATAAAATTGAAGTAGAAGGTTACACAGATGCAGTTAGAGTTTATATAGAGAATATATCCTGTTTGGTTTTTTTCCTCCTCAAAAACCAAAAACACCGCGGGAGATAAGGCAGTGACATTATCAAAACAGTGATGCCTACCGTAGATAGGTAAGTATAAACTCTGCTAAATTGACTTGGTTTCTTAAAATAACAGGGAGTTAACTACATTTAACAATAACGGATTAAGGATCAAATTAAGAACAAAATTGCATTTTGTGACTGTATGTGAACAAACAAAATAAAAATGAAAAAGGCAAAGGCAAATATTGATCACGATACTGGTTGCAAAAGTGAAAAAACTTAGATGCGGAATCTGTGCATATCTGAAACTATTATAACAAATGGTGTTTCATAAGGGACATTTCATTTTTAGTTCAAAATGCCCAACTTTGCAATTGGTGCTACAGGCGTCTAAATTAATCGGGAAACGCAAAATTTAAAGAATTTACGTCCACAAACAAAATACACAAACTATCGTTGTATTTTGGATCTAGTAACGTCATAACGACTGTAGATAAGACGATTACAGTACAATAACAATTGCCTGGAGATTGACACAAATCTTGAATTTTACCTACTATCTGTATTTTGTCGCTCGTTTTGTGTTTTGTCTGTGTTACAGTAAATATGTATAATCAGAAAGTGTATGCGTTAACAGGTAAGACTTGTAAATTTTTATTACAAGCAATCATATACTAATAGGACTTTAAAACGTAATAACTAAGTATGTGCCTTTGGATACCAGAAAGGGGTATTTTAACTAGTTTTAATTGATCGCACCTTTGGTTTCTCAATACATGATATTATCATTGAAGCTTTGTGTGTATTTGGAAATATGAGCGTCACACATATAACTGGAAGCTAAGAATGGAAACAGATAGAGAATGCCAAAACAAATTATACTGCAGTACACTGCATCATACAGCTGGTTTGTCCTTCTAGGAATCATCGGTGATTCTGATTAGAGCTAAGAATTTGGAAATCGAAATTGTTTAAAGTACTGTTGAAACAGGGGGACATGTGCGTAGGACTCCTGGATTAATGAATTCAAAACTTAAAGGAGTACCGCTTAATTTCAATTTAAATAATATGTAATGTGTGTATACTATGAAAGTGTCACTACCCAAACGATACGTGGCCACCAAGGTCCCAGAAAACATCGGGGACTAAATATACACCAGCAGAGTCCACCATATTGAAAGATATATTAAACGTTTATATCCCCGTAGAAAGAAAAACATGTTTTGTACGCTTAGGTTATAAGGATTAGGGTTATACATATCAAATAAATAGTTTTACTGTTCACTTCTACGATGATTAATCTAGAGACAAATTTACACGAATTTACACGGTTATCTCTAGTTCGCGATGTCTTAATGAAATACACAGGTTATTGTGGTCTACACGTTGACCTTGTTGACTGATACTCTACAATCTGAGCTCCTGTGTGTATTGTATACACCGGTTATTGTGATCTACACGATGACTTTATAGACGGATACTCTACAATCTGAATCACCGTGTTTATTTTATACACCGTTAATTGTGATCTTCACGATGACTATGAAGACGGATACTTTACAATCTGAGATTCTTTTTGTATCCTTTACACCAGTTAGTTTGGTCAACACGATTACCA
>NW_018408162.1:0-834 GCF_002113885.1 Mizuhopecten yessoensis
AACTCTGACAACAGAGTATTGCATCAATTATATAGAGAACTATTTGGTACGGGTCTAAACAAGTAAGACCACCAAACACTGACAGCATAGTATTGCATTAACAGTACAGAGAACTATTTAATGGGGGCCTAAACAATTAAAACCACCAAACACTGACAACAAAAGACTGCATTAACAGTATAGAGAAGTATTTATTTCGGGCGTAAACAATTAAGACCACCAAAGACCGACAACAGAGTACTGCATCTATAGTGTAGAGAGAACTAAAGAGCGGGGGCATAAACAATTAAGACCACCAAACACTGACAATAGGGTACTGCATCAATTCTATAGAGAGAACTATTTAGTTAGGGCGTAAACAATTAAGACCACAAAACACTGACAACAGANCATTAACAATTAAGACCACCAAACACTGAGAATAGAGTTCTGCCTTAATAGTATAGAGAACTATTTAGTGTAGGCGTAAACAATTAAGACAACTTAACTCTGACAACAGAGTACTGCATCAATTATATAGAGAACTATTTAGTGCGGGTCTAAACAAGTAAGACCACCAAACACTGACTGCATAGTATTGCATTAACAGTATAGAGAACTATTTAGTGGGGGCCTAAACACTCAAAACCACCAAACACTGACAACAAAAGACTGCATTAACAGTATAGAGAAGTATTTATTTCGGGCGTAAACAATTAAGACCACCAAAGACCGACAACAGAGTACTGCATCTATAGTGTAGAGAGAACTTAAGAGCGGGGGCATAAACAATGAAGACCACCAAACACAGACAATAGGGTACTGCATCAATTCTATAGAGAGAACTATTTAGTT
>NW_018408162.1:4161-5112 GCF_002113885.1 Mizuhopecten yessoensis
AAACTATTTAGTGCGTGCTTTAACAAAGAAGACCACCAAACACTGACAACAGAGTACTGCCTTAATAGTATGGAGAGAACTAAAAAGCGCGGACGTAAACAATGAAGACCACCAAACACTAACAACAGAGTACTGCACCAAAAGTAAGGAGAGAACTATTTAGTGAGGGCGTAAACATTTAAGACCACCAAACACTGACAACAGGGTACTGCCTTAATAGTATAGAGAGAACTAAAGAGCGCGGGCCTAAACAATGAAGACCACCAAACACTGACAACAGAGTACTGCCTTAATAGTATAGACAGAACTAAAGAGCACGGGCGCAAAACAATGAAGACCACCAAACACTGACAACAGAGTACTGCATTAACAGTATAGAGAACTATTAAGTGCGGGCCTAAGCAATTAAGACCACCAAACACTGACAACAGGGTACTGCCTTAACAGTATAGAGAGAACTAAAGAGCGCGGACGTAAACAATGAAGACCACCAAACACTGACAACAGAGTACTGCCTTAATAGTATAGAGAGAACTTAATAGCGCGGGCGTAAACAATTAAGACCACCAAACACTGACAACAGGGTACTGCCTTAATGGTATAGAGAGAACTAAAGAGCGCGGACGTAAACAATGAAGACCACCAAACACTGACAACACAGTACTGCACCAATAGTATAGAGATAACTATTTAGTGCGTGTTTTAACAATGAAGACCACCAAACACTGACAACAGAGTACTGCATTAATAGTATATAGAGAACTAAAGAGCGCGGACGTAAACAATGAAGACCACCAAACAATAACAACAGACTACTGCACGAAAAGTATAGAGAGAACTATTTAGTGCGTGCTTTAACAATGAAGACCACCAAACACTGACAACAGAGTACTGCACCAAAAGTATAGAGAGAACTAAAGAGCGCGGGCGTAAACAATGAAGACCATCAAA
>NW_018408163.1:0-834 GCF_002113885.1 Mizuhopecten yessoensis
ACGTAATGTACACTGGCAATCGTACCTATATATTTTAGTTTGCTAACAGGAAGGATGGACGTAATGTTCACTGGCAATCGTATCTATTTATTGTAGTTTGCTAACAGGAATGGTGAACGTAATGTACACTGGCAATCGTACCTATATATTGTATTTTGCTATACAGGAAGGATGATTGTAATATACACTGACAATCGTACCTATACATTGTATTTTGCTAACAGGAAGGATGAACGTAATATACACTGACAATCGTACCTATATATTGTATTTTGCTATACAGGAAGGATGATTGTAGTGTACACTGGCAATCGTACATATATATTGTATTTTGCTATACAGTAAGGATGAACGTAATGTACACTGGCAATCGAACCTATACATTGTATTTTGCTGACAGGAAGGATGAACGTAATGTACACTGGCAATCGTACATATATATTGTAGTTTGCTATACAGGAAGGATGATCGTAATGTACACTGGCAATCGTACCTATACATTGTATTTTGCTAACAGGAAGGATGAACGTAATGNGAACGTAATGTACACTGGCAATCGTACCTATATATTGTATTTTGCTATACAGGAAGGATGAACGTAATGTACACTGACAATCGTACCTATATATTGTATTTTGCTATACAGGAAGGATTGACGTAATGTACACTGGCAATCTTATCTTTACATTGTAGTTTGCTATACAGGAAGGACGAACGTAATGTACACTGGCAATCGTACCTATATATTCTATTTTGCTATACAGGAAGGACGAACGTAATGCACACTGTCAATCGTACCTATATATTGTATTTTGCTATACAGGAAGGATGAAC
>NW_018408163.1:4818-6146 GCF_002113885.1 Mizuhopecten yessoensis
GCTGACCTCATTGTACCAATGTGTGACCTAAAGGTGCCAATACCTGTCCTCATTGTACCAATGTGTGACCTTATGGTGTCAATGCCTGACCTCATTGTACCACGGTGTGACCTTATGGTGCCCATACCTGACCTCATTGTACCAATGTGTGACCTTATGGTGCTAATGCCTGACTTCATTGTACCAATGTGTGACCTTATGGTGTCCATGGCTGACCTCATTGTACCAATGTGAGACCTAAAGGTGCCAATACCTGTCCTCATTGTACCAATGTGTGACCTTATGGTGTCCATGCCTGACCTCATTGTAGCAATGTGTGACCTTATGGTGTCAATGTCTGACCTCATTGTACCAATGTGTGACCTTATGGTGTCCATGGCTGACCTGATTGTACCAATGTGTGACCTAAAGGTGCCAATACCTGTCCTCATTGTACCAATGTGTGACCTTATGGTGGCCATGCCTGACCTCATTGTAGCAATGTGTGACCTTATGGTGTCAATGTCTGACCTCATTGTACCAATGTGTGACCTTATGGTGCTAATGCCTGACTTCATTGTACCAATGTGTGACCTTATGGTGTCCATGCCTGACCTCATTGTACCACGGTGTGACCTAATGGTGACAGTGCCTGTCCTCATTGTACCACGGTGTGACATTATGGTGCCGATTGCTGACCTCATTGTACCAATGTGTGACCTTATGGTGCTAATGCCTGACTTCATTGTACCAATGTGTGACCTTATGGTGTCCATGCCTGACCTCATTGTACCACGGTGTGACCTTATGGTGCCCATACCTGACCTCATTGTACCAATGTGTGACCCTTTGGTGCTAATGCCTGTCCTCATTGTACCAATGTGTGACCTTATGGTGCTAATGCCTGACTTCATTGTACCAATGTGTGACCTTATGGTGTCCATGCCTGACCTCATTGTATCAATGTGTGACCTTTTGGTGCTAATGCCTGTCCTCATTGTACCAATGTGTGACANTGCCTGACCTCATTGTACCAATGTGTGACCTTATGGTGCTAATGCCTGACTTCATTGTACCAATGTGTGACCTTATGGTGTCCATGCCTGACCTCATTGTATCAATGTGTGACCTTTTGGTGCTAATGCCTGTCCTCATTGTACCAATGTGTGACATTATGGTGACAGTGCCTGACCTCATTGTACCACGATGTGACATTATGGTGCCGATTGCTGACCTCATTGTACCAATGTGTGACCTTATGGTGATAATGCCTGACCTCATTGTACCAATGTGTGATATTATGATGCTAATGCCTGACTTCATTGTACCAATGTGTGACCTTATGGTGT
>NW_018408164.1:0-834 GCF_002113885.1 Mizuhopecten yessoensis
CACCTGTGTTATTGGTTTGTCTGTACTTGTCATCCACCTGTACCAATGGAACACCTGTGTTACTGGTTTGTCTGTACTTGTCATCCACCTGTACCCCTGTGTTATTGGTTTGTCTGTACTTGTCATCCACCTGTATCCCTGTGTTATTGGTTTGTCTGTACTTGTCATCCACCTGTACCACGGGAACACCTGTGTTATTGGTTTGTCTGTACTTGTTATCCACCTGTACCTCTGGAACCCCTGTGTTATTGGTTTGTCTGTACTTATCATCCAACTGTACCCTGTGTTATTGGTTTGTCTGGACTTGTCATCCACCTGTATCCCTGTGTTATTGGTTTGTCTGTACTAGTCATCCACCTGTACCACTGGAACACCTGTTTTATTTGTTTGTCTGTACTTGTCATCCACCTGTACCACTGTGTTATTGGTTTGTCTGTACTTGTCACCCACCTGTACCCCTGTGTTATTGGTTTGTCTGTGCTTGTCATCCACCTGTACCACTGGAACACCTGTGTTATTGGTTTGTCTGTACTTGTCATCCATCATAACCCTGTGTTATTGGTTTGTCTGTACTTGTCATCCACCTGTACACCTGTGCTATTGGATTTTCTGTACTTGTCACCCACCTGTACCCCTGTGTTATTGGTTTGTCTGTACTTATCATCCAACTGTACCCCTGTGTTATTGGTTTGTCTGTACTTGTCATCCATCGTAACCCTGTGTTATTGGTTTGTCTGTACTTGTCATCCACCTGTACCCCTGTGCTATTGGTTTTTCTGTACTTGTCACCCACCTGTACCACTGGAACACCTGTGTTATTGGTTTGTCTGTACT
>NW_018408164.1:1829-2312 GCF_002113885.1 Mizuhopecten yessoensis
GCGATAATGTCTTACGTGTAATACAATGGACTGTTCCTTCGGCGTCGTTAATTCCCTGTCTTTGTGTAATTGCGATGATGTCTTACGTGTAATACAGTTGACTGTTCCCTCGGCGTCGTGAGACGTCAGTATTGTCGAGCTACCGATAGACGTTGGTATTGTCGAGCTACCAATGATGTCTTACGTGTAATACAGTGGGTTGTTCCCTTGGCGTCGTGAGCCGTCAGTATTGTCGAGCTACCGATAATGTCTTACGTGTAATACAATGGACTGTTCCTTCGGCGTCGTGGGACGTCGGTGTTGTCGAGCTACCGACGATGTCCTACGTGTTATACAGTTTGCTGTTTCCTTGGCGTCGTGAGACGTCGGTATTGTCGAACTACCGATGATGTCTTACGTGTAATACAGTTGACTGTTCCCTCGGCGTCGTGAGACGTTGGTATTGTCGAGCTACCAATGATGTCTTACGTGTAATACAGTGGG
>NW_018408164.1:3718-29938 GCF_002113885.1 Mizuhopecten yessoensis
TACGTTTAATACAGTGGACTGTTCCCTCAGCGTCGTGGTTACTGTTTACATTTTCGTGGGACATATGTTTTATTATTATACATATAAAAAGCGATCAATAATTGAAGGTCTATGCTTGTTAAGGTTATGAAAAATTGTGCTAAACACCTGTTTTAACACTTAATCTTCTGAAATTTTCATTGTAGTGACAAAATGGTGATATAAAGTTGTTGTTTTGGTGTTTTTAGAAATCAAAGATCTACTTTAATATCCCCTATTTAGCCCTTAGGTGGGACCACACTCTATGATTGTACAACAGTTAAGTCATCCTCGCCTCAGCATGGAACACCTTTTGTTTAGGGAAATAGATCAATTTTTATTAGGAATCTGATCAGCTATTCTGGAATACTGTCAGTCGTTAACACCTACGGAAATGAAGGCCATTTAAACTCATAAACGTTGGATACGCCTCGGTTGTCATTAGGAGAGGCATGAAGGTGTGACAGCGCTTGGTTTCTCTGCAAAATCACGCTTGGGTAGTTAACAAAAGAGTAAAAGCTCTTTACAAAATATAGGATATTTAAATAAGATGCGTATCAACCTTCACAAAATATAGGATATTTAAATAAGATGCGTATCAACCTTCACAAAACCCCTCACTTTCTCTGCCACAACAGGTGCGGCATTTGTGTGGTATTGGTTATGTTGTATTTTGCAACAACCTAGCAGCAACTTTAGCACAACACTTCACGTCTTACACTGTTTGTTCACGTTTCATGTAAGTTCTGTTGTGTCAGGTTTGTGTACGCTTTTAATCATGAGTGAGGAAATCCCGTGCTGTGCTGAATCAAGTACGGATGGACGCCATGTTAAACCGAATCAGGGAATGTGGAAAAACAAGGTGGAATATATATTGTCACTGGCTGGTTATTCAACAGGAAGTTCTGATTTCTGGAGGTTTCCCTACCTTATCTGGAGACACGGAGGAGGTAAACATATTATATTAGAGAATATTCACTTGATAAAATATCCATTAGTATACAATTATGGACTTTTGTGCTGGTGAATATGATGTGATATGAACCTGAAAGAGTGATATTGACTGAGGCGAAGCCGAGGTCAATATCACTCTTTCGGGTTCATATCACATCATATTTACCAGCACGAAAGCCCATAACTGTTTGATTATATGCTTCAACAATCAAATAAAACAAAACAAAAAAAACCTAAAGGTTCTGATTTTTGTACGCGAGCCTCCGTGTAAAATTTAGCCAGGTTTGAATACAACAGTTCATCATTGTAGCTTTCGGAGGCATCGTCTAGATTATTTTTCTTAAGATAAGCATGGAGGACATGCACTGCGTGTTCAATGGCCAAAGAGTTTTTGAAGACTAGTCACGTGTATAGGATCCGACCAATGTGATTACGAGAAATGTTCATGCATATAATAAACGTAAATATGCTACACAAGGCAGGACTTGTCATCCACCTGTAACCCTGTGTTATTGCTTTGTCTGTACTTGTCATCCACCTGTACCTCTGGAACACCTTTGTTATTGGGTTGTCTGAACTCGTCATCAACCTGTACCCCTGTGTTATTGGTACCTCTGGAACCCTGTGCTATTGGTTTGTCTGTACTCGGCATCCACCTGTACCCCTGTGTTTTTGGTTTGTCTGTACTCGGCATCCACCTGTACCACTGGAACACCTGTGCTATTGGTTTGTCTGTACGTGTCATCCACCTGTCCCCTGTGCTATTGGTTTGTCTGTAGTCGGCATCCACCTGTACCCCTGTGTTTTTGGGTTGTCTGTACTCGGCATCCACCTGTACCCCGGTGTTATTGGTTTGTCTGGGCTTGTCATCCACCTGTAACCCTGTGTTATTGCTTTGTCTGTACTTGTCATCCATCGTAACCCTGTGTTATTGCTTTGTCTGTACTTGTCATCCACCTGTACCACTGGAACACCTGTGTTACTGGTTTGTCTGTACTTGTCATCCACCTGTACCTCTGGAACCCCTGTGTTATTGGTTTGTCTGTACTTGTCATCACCTGTACCACTGGAATACCTGTGTTACTGGTTTTTCTGTACTTGTCACCCACCTGTACCACTGGAGCACCTGTGTTATTGGTTTTTCTGTACTTGTCACCCACCTGTACCACTGGACCACCTGTGTTATTGGTTTTTCTGTACTTGTCACCCACCTGTACCACTGGACCACCTGTGTTACTGGTTTTTCTGTACTTGTCACCCACCTGTACCACTGGAGCACCTGTTTTATTGGTTTGTCTGTACTTATCATCCAACTGTCCCCTGTGTTATTGGTTTGTCTGTTAATTGTCCTTGTCTATCAACGACAACATGATATACTTAAATACTTGTAAAATGTGACATGTCACTAACAATGCTTGAGGATGAAAGAATGTCACTTTCATGAAAGAATAAGTTCAGTAACCCTTAGTGCGCCGTCGATATATTGGCATTGAAAGGGGTTATAACTAAATTTAAACCCCCCCCCCCCCCCTCCCTTCCCGGCTTCTACTGTGTCGGTTCGATTATAGTTTTCGATTGTTTTTATCCTTGGTGTCTAATTGAATAATGGCATTGCAAATTTGTTACTGATGTATCATTTACGAATATTGGCGCAGGTTGGTGGACTGAGGGTTCACGCCAGCAGAGGTAAATAGCGCAAAATGACAAAAGAATAATTATAGTTTGCTGATAATAAAAACTGTTTTGGTGAAAACGAAGAAAGAAAGAAAGAAAAGAAAATCGACGGTTTAAGTGTGGCAATCTGATTAACTGTAATACACGTTAAAACTAACCATTTAACTGTCTTATCCAGTTAAATTCAAAGCCAAACTAATGAGTATGTCGCCATTGTTACGATCCCCTCCGAACGGCTCGCTGGCGCATACTGTGCTCTTCGGAAATTAAAGGTACAAAAATGGCCAGGAGCCTTAACAATTAGCAAATGGAATGGGGGACGCGAATAAAAGGGCTCCAAAATAGTTATCCAATATAAACTATCTATTAATTAAATTTAAACTGGCAAAAAACAAAAGAGAGAATACCGAAGCGCCAACAAAATCCCACAATTTGAACTCACAATTGATGAAACTATGGCATATCATGAACACAGATTTACATTATTAAAAAAGTAAAATGATAATGAGACCATGTGGTCCGGAAGGGAAAGCGTCATCTGCTCCATCGATGACACGCGTCATCTGCTCTATCGATGACACGCGTCATCTGCTCTATCGATGACACGAATACGTGTTAATCTAAGCAGACTCGAAGGAATAGTACGTACTCTTATCGTTAACGCGGGAAGTGACAACAAAACCCACATGTATTGCATTGGTTACGTGTACAATCACTCTTGTTGACCCGGATGATTGCGCGCGGGGGTTCTTTTTGTGGGAGAAAATCGGAGTACCCGGAATAAAACCCACGTGGTCGGTAGATGACCCCATACCTTTTCACGTCCGATCGGGGATTTGAACCCCTACCGCCATAGAAGAAGGCAAGTGAGCCACCAAGTGAGCCCCCAGACCAACGCAGAATGATTGTGGTGTACACATACAAGGCACTAAATGGAACAGCTCTCCAGTATTACAGTGTGTACACATACAAGGCACTGACTGGAACAGCTTCCCAGTATTACAGGAGCTTCTCTCCCCGTATCAGCCGTCACGATTACTGCGGTCGGCGACAGAATACCCGTTGCTTGTCTTAAGATCTCGTTCTGAAATTTATAAAAACCAGTAAAAGGACTTCGACTATGTTCAGAAATAGCTTACTATCTACTACCAGGAAGTCACAAACTCTAAAAAGGATTAAGACCGACCTTTTTTACGTCCGGATTTTTGGCTCTTTTGTGTGAACCTCATGTACACTACACCCTTTAGATCTATATGAATATATTCATAGGGCGTTGAATGGCTTTTTACCTGATGTTAAACGCTGATTCGTTTGCCTTTTTATCTATGTTTGACTGTCACTGTAGTAATACTTTTACTTATGTGCAATAAAGCACCTTAGGGTGGGTTTGCAAGTTATATAGAGCGCTATACGAATGTTTTATGTTATTATTTACAGGAACGTTTATAATTGCCTACGTCATCAGTGCTGTGATCATAGCTATCCCTGTCTATTACCTGGAAGTAGCCGTATCACAGTTCTCAGGGCGAGGCATGTTCGATGTGTGGGATATCTCACCTATCATGAAAGGTAATCAATGCCGATGTGACCCAAATTAATCTGAACTTCAATAATAATTGCCGGCACAGGATTTATCTTCCTCCATTTGCGGGTAAGACTTGTGTATTGCATTTATCCACAGAGGTTTACTAGAAACCGTCGCTTGTAAGACTTGTGTATTGCATTTATCCACCGAGGTTTACTAGAAACCGTCGCTGGTAAGACTTGTGTATTGCATTTATCCACAGAGGTTTAATAGAAACCGTCGCTGGTAAGACTTGTGTATTGCGATTATCCACAGAGGTTTACTAGAAACCGTCGCTGGTAAGACTTGTGTATTGCACTTATCCACAGAGGTTTACTAGAAACCGTCGCTGCACGTTGTGGTACTGTATCTACCACATTATCAATATTGTGTTTATATTTCGACATTTTTTTTAATTTTCGGTTTCCTGTTTCTGGTTCAAAATCATGTTACATTTTAAGAAAGGTTTGTAACGACTGGGTAATTCCAATTGATTTGTGGAGTACAGTGCTTTTTTAACTAAGTCTTATTTCTGTATTCCAGGATTAGGAATAGGGATGTTTATCATCAACTTCGAATACCTCATGTTGTCACCCACCTTCCGCCTGTGGATAATGCAGTATATTGGGTATAGCTTCATGTCACCGTTACCATGGACACGATGTGATAACCCATGGAACACTCCCGCCTGTGTGGATTTCTACAACATTCCGGCAGAAACGATGAACTCCACTCTAAATATATCACGGGCTGGAATATCAACATACAACGTAACATCTGTGGCTCAAACATCGCACGTGCTAGCCGAGGAGGAGTTTTTCTTGTAAGTTGTAGCTTTTGTACAGCAGCATACCTGAATAATGTAGAAGACAAAATGGTAAACACATTCCTACAATGTGTATTTACCTGACAATTTTATAGCGTAAGCCACAAAATGTCCGACAATCGATTCGTATTTGACATCCTCTAAATATCGTATAGGTGTTCCCTCTAATTAAATGATTGCAAGAAATTAAGATGCATTTAATAACTTCGTCCTCCAATAAAAAAAATCACCATCATAAGCGATACTTCACCTACACCAAAATATTACGAGTTGGGAACACTAAGATTGGACTTGTGTCTGTGTCTACTGGTAGTCAGTGTAATGATGTCTTTGTTGTATGTTTTATAGACACAAGATACTCCAGATATCAGGTTCTGTGTACGAGTTGGGAACACTGAGATGGGACTTGTGTCTGTGTTTACTGGTAGTCAGTGTAATGATGTCTTTGTTGTATGTTTTATAGACACAAGATACTCCAGATATCAGGTTCTGTGTACGAGTTGGGAACACTGAGATGGGACTTGTGTCTGTGTCTACTGGTAGTCAGTGTAATGATGTCTTTGTTGTATGTTTTATAGACACAAGATACTCCAGATATCAGGTTCTGTGTACGAGTTGGGAACACTGAGATGGGACTTGTGTCTGTGTCTACTGGTAGTCAGTGTAATGATGTCTTTGTTGTATGTTTTATAGACACAAGATACTCCAGATATCAGGTTCTGTGTACGAGTTGGGAACACTGAGATGGGACTTGTGTCTGTGTCTACTGGTAGTCAGTGTAATGATGTCTTTGTTGTATGTTTTATAGACACAAGATACTCCAGATATCAGGTTCTGTGTACGAGTTGGGAACACTGAGATGGGACTTGTGTCTGTGTCTACTGGTAGTCAGTGTAATGATGTCTTTGTTGTATGTTTTATAGACACAAGATACTCCAGATATCAGGTTCTGTGTACGAGTTGGGAACACTGAGATGGGACTTGTGTCTGTGTCTACTGGTAGTCAGTGTAATGATGTCTTTGTTGTATGTTTTATAGACACAAGATACTCCAGATATCAGGTTCTGTGTACGAGTTGGGAACACTGAGATGGGACTTGTGTCTGTGTCTACTGGTAGTCAGTGTAATGATGTCTTTGTTGTATGTTTTATAGACACAAGATACTCCAGATATCAGGTTCTGTGTACGAGTTGGGAACACTGAGATGGGACTTGTGTCTGTGTCTACTGGTAGTCAGTGTAATGATGTCTTTGTTGTATGTTTTATAGACACAAGATACTCCAGATATCAGGTTCTGTGTACGAGTTGGGAACACTGAGATGGGACTTGTGTCTGTGTCTACTGGTAGTCAGTGTAATGATGTCTTTGTTGTATGTTTTATAGACACAAGATACTCCAGATATCAGGTTCTGTGTACGAGTTGGGAACACTGAGATGGGACTTGTGTCTGTGTCTACTGGTAGTCAGTGTAATGATGTCTTTGTTGTATGTTTTATAGACACAAGATACTCCAGATATCAGGTTCTGTGTACGAGTTGGGAACACTGAGATGGGACTTGTGTCTGTGTCTACTGGTAGTCAGTGTAATGATGTCTTTGTTGTATGTTTTATAGACACAAGATACTCCAGATATCAGGTTCTGTGTACGAGTTGGGAACACTGAGATGGGACTTGTGTCTGTGTCTACTGGTAGTCAGTGTAATGATGTCTTTGTTGTATGTTTTATAGACACAAGATACTCCAGATATCAGGTTCTGTGTACGAGTTGGGAACACTGAGATGGGACTTGTGTCTGTGTCTACTGGTAGTCAGTGTAATGATGTCTTTGTTGTATGTTTTATAGACACAAGATACTCCAGATATCAGGTTCTGTGTACGAGTTGGGAACACTGAGATGGGACTTGTGTCTGTGTCTACTGGTAGTCAGTGTAATGATGTCTTTGTTGTATGTTTTATAGACACAAGATACTCCAGATATCAGGTTCTGTGTACGAGTTGGGAACACTGAGATGGGACTTGTGTCTGTGTCTACTGGTAGTCAGTGTAATGATGTCTTTGTTGTATGTTTTATAGACACAAGATACTCCAGATATCAGGTTCTGTGTACGAGTTGGGAACACTGAGATGGGACTTGTGTCTGTGTCTACTGGTAGTCAGTGTAATGATGTCTTTGTTGTATGTTTTATAGACACAAGATACTCCAGATATCAGGTTCTGTGTACGAGTTGGGAACACTGAGATGGGACTTGTGTCTGTGTCTACTGGTAGTCAGTGTAATGATGTCTTTGTTGTATGTTTTATAGACACAAGATACTCCAGATATCAGGTTCTGTGTACGAGTTGGGAACACTGAGATGGGACTTGTGTCTGTGTCTACTGGTAGTCAGTGTAATGATGTCTTTGTTGTATGTTTTATAGACACAAGATACTCCAGATATCAGGTTCTGTGTACGAGTTGGGAACACTGAGATGGGACTTGTGTCTGTGTCTACTGGTAGTCAGTGTAATGATGTCTTTGTTGTATGTTTTATAGACACAAGATACTCCAGATATCAGGTTCTGTGTACGAGTTGGGAACACTGAGATGGGACTTGTGTCTGTGTCTACTGGTAGTCAGTGTAATGATGTCTTTGTTGTATGTTTTATAGACACAAGATACTCCAGATATCAGGTTCTGTGTACGAGTTGGGAACACTGAGATGGGACTTGTGTCTGTGTCTACTGGTAGTCAGTGTAATGATGTCTTTGTTGTATGTTTTATAGACACAAGATACTCCAGATATCAGGTTCTGTGTACGAGTTGGGAACACTGAGATGGGACTTGTGTCTGTGTCTACTGGTAGTCAGTGTAATGATGTCTTTGTTGTATGTTTTATAGACACAAGATACTCCAGATATCAGGTTCTGTGTACGAGTTGGGAACACTGAGATGGGACTTGTGTCTGTGTCTACTGGTAGTCAGTGTAATGATGTCTTTGTTGTATGTTTTATAGACACAAGATACTCCAGATATCAGGTTCTGTGTACGAGTTGGGAACACTGAGATGGGACTTGTGTCTGTGTCTACTGGTAGTCAGTGTAATGATGTCTTTGTTGTATGTTTTATAGACACAAGATACTCCAGATATCAGGTTCTGTGTACGAGTTGGGAACACTGAGATGGGACTTGTGTCTGTGTCTACTGGTAGTCAGTGTAATGATGTCTTTGTTGTATGTTTTATAGACACAAGATACTCCAGATATCAGGTTCTGTGTACGAGTTGGGAACACTGAGATGGGACTTGTGTCTGTGTCTACTGGTAGTCAGTGTAATGATGTCTTTGTTGTATGTTTTATAGACACAAGATACTCCAGATATCAGGTTCTGTGTACGAGTTGGGAACACTGAGATGGGACTTGTGTCTGTGTCTACTGGTAGTCAGTGTAATGATGTCTTTGTTGTATGTTTTATAGACACAAGATACTCCAGATATCAGGTTCTGTGTACGAGTTGGGAACACTGAGATGGGACTTGTGTCTGTGTCTACTGGTAGTCAGTGTAATGATGTCTTTGTTGTATGTTTTATAGACACAAGATACTCCAGATATCAGGTTCTGTGTACGAGTTGGGAACACTGAGATGGGACTTGTGTCTGTGTCTACTGGTAGTCAGTGTAATGATGTCTTTGTTGTATGTTTTATAGACACAAGATACTCCAGATATCAGGTTCTGTGTACGAGTTGGGAACACTGAGATGGGACTTGTGTCTGTGTCTACTGGTAGTCAGTGTAATGATGTCTTTGTTGTATGTTTTATAGACACAAGATACTCCAGATATCAGGTTCTGTGTACGAGTTGGGAACACTGAGATGGGACTTGTGTCTGTGTCTACTGGTAGTCAGTGTAATGATGTCTTTGTTGTATGTTTTATAGACACAAGATACTCCAGATATCAGGTTCTGTGTACGAGTTGGGAACACTGAGATGGGACTTGTGTCTGTGTCTACTGGTAGTCAGTGTAATGATGTCTTTGTTGTATGTTTTATAGACACAAGATACTCCAGATATCAGGTTCTGTGTACGAGTTGGGAACACTGAGATGGGACTTGTGTCTGTGTCTACTGGTAGTCAGTGTAATGATGTCTTTGTTGTATGTTTTATAGACACAAGATACTCCAGATATCAGGTTCTGTGTACGAGTTGGGAACACTGAGATGGGACTTGTGTCTGTGTCTACTGGTAGTCAGTGTAATGATGTCTTTGTTGTATGTTTTATAGACACAAGATACTCCAGATATCAGGTTCTGTGTACGAGTTGGGAACACTGAGATGGGACTTGTGTCTGTGTCTACTGGTAGTCAGTGTAATGATGTCTTTGTTGTATGTTTTATAGACACAAGATACTCCAGATATCAGGTTCTGTGTACGAGTTGGGAACACTGAGATGGGACTTGTGTCTGTGTCTACTGGTAGTCAGTGTAATGATGTCTTTGTTGTATGTTTTATAGACACAAGATACTCCAGATATCAGGTTCTGTGTACGAGTTGGGAACACTGAGATGGGACTTGTGTCTGTGTCTACTGGTAGTCAGTGTAATGATGTCTTTGTTGTATGTTTTATAGACACAAGATACTCCAGATATCAGGTTCTGTGTACGAGTTGGGAACACTGAGATGGGACTTGTGTCTGTGTCTACTGGTAGTCAGTGTAATGATGTCTTTGTTGTATGTTTTATAGACACAAGATACTCCAGATATCAGGTTCTGTGTACGAGTTGGGAACACTGAGATGGGACTTGTGTCTGTGTCTACTGGTAGTCAGTGTAATGATGTCTTTGTTGTATGTTTTATAGACACAAGATACTCCAGATATCAGGTTCTGTGTACGAGTTGGGAACACTGAGATGGGACTTGTGTCTGTGTCTACTGGTAGTCAGTGTAATGATGTCTTTGTTGTATGTTTTATAGACACAAGATACTCCAGATATCAGGTTCTGTGTACGAGTTGGGAACACTGAGATGGGACTTGTGTCTGTGTCTACTGGTATTCACATGTCTCTGCTCGGCATGTGTGATAAAGAGCGTGGAATCCATTGGAAAGGTAAGGAAACGGTTCAATGAGGGTTTTTTTCATTCCTACTTCAATTAGCGAAATATTCAAAAACTGACATTGCAAAGTCGTTGATCAAAACAAAGAACGTGTAAAAATATTTTCGATCAGTTAAATATTTGATCTAGAAAAACGTTACATGGCGTCCATTCATCTGTTACAGGCAATGTATGTGTTGACGTTTTTGCCCCTCCTGTTATTGCTGATAATTTGGATACGAACACTCGCTGCTCCCGGATCAGTGGCTGGAATGAAATACTTCCTTTCACCAGACTTTACCAAATTCGGAGATCTTGAGGTGATATTTTCAATTGAACATCAATAATTATGATTAATACGTACCAAAGATATCATGATAACCGACTTGAGAAGCATACACAACATAGAAATCGGTATTATTATCTCGTTTCCTATTTTTAGATTCTTTTATGTGCTTTATGAAAACAAGCGTCTTGAAATGAAGCCGCATAAGTTAGATGGATGTCAGTTAAGTAGTGAAGAACATGTTAAGTTTAAGTGTCTTGCAATAAGATTTGACAAATTCCTAATAAATGATTTAGCTCTTGATTGTTGTATAAACCGTGTAGATTGTGTCACTGCTTAATTCCTAGGTAAGTGGTTAGCTATCTTTGTATAAGTTATCATAGTTTTCGGTTTGAGAGCATAGACAACGAACTCGATCCTTAAAGAACGATGTAAATTGGTTTATTTCTCGTTCCTGAACTAATCGAAATGAAAATGTTAAAGCTATAATAATGACTAACTACAAATGTTTGATACAAAGACGTCATTTTTTTCTACTCGTTTGTGTTGTCTTGAAATGTAGTTTAAATAACAGGTTTAGGTGTCCATGAGGCCGGCTTGTTGAATCGTTGGCATACTTGTCATCTGTGTGTGGAGGTGTATCGGTAAGTGTTTGTAGTCACTGGCACCATTGGAGGTCCCATTAATCCTTTCCAGACATATGTATAGTCACCCAGTGAACACTGGTAAATCACCTACCTAATATTCGGCTATAGAATGATTAAAATCAGATTGAGTTCTTTTTTTCTTCTTGTTTCTATTTATTTCAATGTTATGGGCCATACATCTGACTAGACAACTACAAATATGGAGTTTGAACAATCGTTTATTCGTAAAATCTTAAAAATGCCCATCACTCTTGAATGTATTGGACAACCAATGCTGTATCCACTAGAAGATATTACTTAAGTGTCTAATGTAAGATTACATGTTGTTAAAAGTTCTGAACGTTAAACGGTTGTGTTCTTATTTACATCAACGTTGATACATTTACACTTAACCATTGAGATGTAGGCATCCTAAACTATTTGGAGTGTAGGGATAAGTCTCTACTTGTCATATCTCTTTATCCCTACAGGTATGGGTCCAGGCCGGATTTGCCGCTGCGTTCTCCCTCTGTACAGCTAATGGAGGGAATATGGAAATCGGGAGTCGGGCTAGCTTCCGGACCAATGTATTGGGGTACAGTATTGTTTCTATAAATCGCAAGCATAAAACTTTTAATTCAATATCAACTTATTATTTTAGGAATGAAAATTGAGATACACAACTATTGATACTAATTCTGTTTAATTTGTTTTACTCGTTAGCGCTTCACTCATCCCGTGTGTGATGGATATTGTCGGAAGTATCTTCACCAGCATGGTTGTATATTCCGTTATCGGAGTGATGGCACACGAGAGTGGCATGCAGCTTGGAGAGACATTATTTGCAGGTACGTTAAATTTGTGTGTGAATAATATGTTATATGCTAATATTTGCCTCTCGAGTATTGTACGATTTCTTGTTGTTATAACATATTTGTTTTAAACGGGTGAACTACATATTTAGTGTATAACGGTAAAACCATTACATTTTCTTTGTATTACAATTTTTAAAGTACCGCAACGCAAATATTGCTACATCTGAAAAGTGCGGAAATATGCGGCGTTCTATTTGACGCCAGATTTTAATGACGTCATGCTTGACAACAATGCAGAGAGCCATTTTGAATGCGGTGCTCAATGCAATTTTGTCGTTGCTGCTATTATCTGGAAATATTTCCAAGCAAAAATGATATCAATGATGTAGTTTTGTAAATACCATAATGTTTGTGCAAAAGTTGAACAAAGCATCCACTTGTTTTGCCATTCTCTTCATCTGAACTTGAAAATAAAAAGCTTTGCAGTAATGAGAAATTCGCTTTCTAAGTGGACAATACTAAGAATGATATCTTCACTGGTGAAGATTTAAAATTTTGTATATCTTGACTTCAGTGATATAAAATATATAATCAGACAGACAACTCACGATATGTCGTAAATACGGATCTTGTAGGGGTTTACTATCATACTTTTGTAGATATTATGCGGCCTCAATTTCCCAGAAGGCTTTCATGTATGGGGGAGCACCGGAAGTGCCGCTTAATGGTTTGAAGAAATACAATAATAAACATTATGATATCCGTATTTATAACATTTAAACAGCGAAATATCATGAATTCTCCGTTTGATAAAATATGTTATCTTCACTACTGTTAAGATATACGAATGTTTTATATCCACAAGTGAAGATGTCACTCTTACTATTGTCCAGTCAGAACGCTATTTTTTCTTCACTGCAAATATTTGTTTCAAGTTCAGATGAAGCGATGGCACACTTAGTGGCTGTTTTGTTCCATATTTGCAAAATAAATAATTGTATTTATATAACTATACCACTGATATCATTTCTTACTAGATAATAATCTTACGCTAGCACTCTAGTAGCAAACTGCAATATTGCATTAAAATCCCCATTCAAAATGGCGCTCTGCATTGTCAAGGGTGAAGTCCTTAAAACCGTGCGACAAATTCACGCACTTTTTTAAATGGCAATATTTGAGTCACCTTTCTTTAATAATTGTAACAAAGAGAAATTATGGTTTTCGCGTTGAACATCAGATATAGTACACCCGTTTAAAACAAATGTGTAATAACAACCAGAAAAGTAGCGTTGAGGAGAAGTAGAAAATTTGAGAGGTTACAACTTCTCACGTTTGACAAGTATCGTCACCTGGATATTACACTTGTAACGTTTTATATTTGTTATTCGATTAAAGCGGAGCTACCATTGAGGCTTTAGTTAAGCACATAGTCGTTATTTTATTTAAAAGTGCATTAGCTTATGATATAAATTATGTACTGTATGTATCTTCTCTCTCAGGAGATGACATGATTATCAAATTGTTGACATTAAACATGCAGTAAAAGTGTACAGTTTCGGGTCTGGGGACAATTATTGAGCTAGATTAGTGCAACATGTGTGGATATTGAGCGGGAACAGAATATTCGTGTTAACTCTCGTATGCTGCAGTAAACCATTGTTTTCTCTCTCACCGAGGTAGCGGTACCTTTAATTTAAGAATACATTATCTGATACAGACCAGAGTTTATATTCTCATTTGTCACTAAGGGATATGTAGATATCTTTTATGTTTTTGCTACTTTTCCTTAAAGAACAAATTGGCCAATTAGTGCTGTCTTACATCTTATTTCTGGTGATTATAAAGTAAAACAAAATTTACGAAGAATAGGAATTTTTTTTTCGTTATGTTCGTTTTAAGTTATGTTCGTTTTAAGTTCGTTTTAAGTTATGTTCGTTTTAAGTTATGTTCGATGTTTTGATTGATAGGAAACTCGGCAGCTTTTGTGGCCTTCTCCAGGGCGTTTTCGTTCTTCCCGTTGCCTAACCTATGGCTGGTATTATTCTTTCTGGCATTTTTCGTCGCGACATCTGACATCATGGTTGGTATAAATCAGTTAATATTACGTCAAAATCCAGTACTTGTACTTTTATTTTATAATATTGGCACTCTTATAATTTGTTGTGATGTAATATCGGGATAAAAAAAAAACATGAATTATACTGTTGTCTACCTCCACTTAAATGGTGACTTTTCCCACAGATAATGTATTGCGAAATACTCAACCGATACCTTCAAAAGTTTGTCCCGGGTCTCAGTAACAGGCCAAAGACATCGTTCGCCGCCATGTTTGTCATCTGTTACCTGGTCAATCTGCCCTTCTGTACACAGGTAAGATGACAAAGTAAACACGTTTGTTACTAAACCTATATTTTAACTAAAACTGTGGTAGTCATATTTGTTATAATTATTGTAAATAATAGTTAAAAAATTAATAAACTTTATTATGAGTACTACTTAACTGTGTCGGAAAAGCATGTCTGTGTTGAATTACTACCTACAATGATTACAGAAAGTTATAACACGAATGACATTATAATGAGTACTACCTATCCATCCTCGATATCCAGGGGTTACGCTGACTTTCGGTCTCTACACTCCTGGAATATGTCATATCAAAATTAAAGGCTCCGTGTGCGCCACCTTGTTGATGAGACAAGAAGACTAGTTCGGTCCTTTGATGTACATCAAAAGAATATCGCGGTCGCGTAACGGTAAAAATTGACATGCTTTGAAATCGGGCGTCTCCTCTTTGTAATCTTCAAAAGACAGGTATCAGCCTAGCGATTGGTCATGTGTTTTTTTACCTGAGACCAATCAAACAGCTATCTTAGTGCCTTCAAATTTCCTATGACATATTCCAGGGGTGCAGAGAGCGAATGTCAGCGTAACCCCTGGAGTTGTAGGATGTACCCACCCGAAATCCTGTATTAGCCTTCGGAATAGGAGCTCGCCAAGTCTTCATTTTTGTTTTGATGTCTCCAAAGTGTTTGTTGTAGTTAAGTCGTGGTGAGTTTGATATCTGATTTGGACCTTTTGAGTTGACGTTGTAGTACATCTGTGTGTATGTTAAAGATAAGGAACATTTTGTCCCGTTAATCTTTGCGCGTCGGTCGCAGATACAGATACTGCTCAGAAATAAACTAAAACAAGAAAGGGCTTTGATCATCAGACATATTTGTATTAAAAATAGACAATGTCGTTATATTGTGTACATTTGATTTGTGATATTAAATTAGATAGATACATACATTTATATATATGCATGCAAGCATGTGTCACGTATTATATTTTTACACCATTATACAGATAAAGCATTGCAATAATGATGAAATATATTGTGTATATGTGTTATATCCTTTGCATTTCAAAGGCAGGAGCATACTTATACCAAATCATTGGTTGGTTTGTATCATCATGGGGCGTGTTTGTAATGGCGACTCTGGAGTGTGTCATTTTCATGTGGATTTATGGTACGTTGTGTCATTACTTATGATTGAACGGGCCTTTTAAAATGATTATCTTTGTAGTATAAATCAGACCAGGTTATGTGTACAGCCGGGTATATTAGAGTGTTATATGATTATGTATGTTGTGATTATAATAAAACGAGGTATACAATTTTTATATGCGGTCGTGATTATTTGATTACCTCGTGGAAATAGGATGAATATTCGTCCTGCACTTGTCTGATTGTTTTCTTTGTAGCAGTTAACTGGTTTTTGAATTCACCTATGTAGAAAGTGTCAACAATGTGTTCTAATCGTGGTACCGTCATTTAATAACCATTAGCTGTGATAATAAAAATAACACACAATCATGGAATGTGGGATATTACTTGTATTTCATTTCTTATGTAATCAAATACCTTACAGGCTATTCTACATTTGTCTGGAAATATTGAAGTGTATCGCTGCGTTTCCCGGACGTTTAACAGTGGTGTAAATAGGTATTTTATGAACATTCATTTTTACTCTACATCTAGTATATCTATACTTATATAGATGATGTGTCTAACATGGTTACATGTACGATATCGGTTCAGATGTACAAATATAAACTATACAAAATATAAAAGGAGAATAACAGTTCTTTTTCTTATTCTCTTCATTTCAGGAGGCCACATGCTAGACGAAAACATACAGCTGATGAATGGAACAAAGATGCCTCACATCATCCGATTTACGGCCGCGTTTGTTTGTCCCGTCCTCTTTATTGTAAGTATGTTTTCACATGTAATTTTCACATCAATGGTTTCGATGAACGGCAGTTTTAACGTAAAATATACCTGTTACTGTTTACCTTTGTGTAAAGTACTAAAAGGATATGGAGAAACCGCCATACTCGACGCCTTGCTCTCTCTGTATATATGATTAGTCTGTAAGCTCCGTCTCATTGACCAAGTACGAATGTTTCCTACGTTGCCAATCCGATATTTCGTCTGTTTGTTGTTTGTAGTAAATTTTGAGAAAAACTTTCCCGTATGCTATTTACATTCTATTCCATTGTAAACTGATATCAGTGTATACAGAAAATATACAAAAATCATTGTCATAGCATTGACATGATGTAATCCGTTACGTATTATAAATTCCTTTTCGCCTGTATCCTATGTTTATTTCCTACGTAGGTGTTCCTGGTACTTGGTATTGCTCGGTACAAATCTCCCGTGTTTGGAACCTACCACTATCCTAGTTCTATTGAAGGGATAGGTATTCTTATCGGCATACTGCCTTTGGTTCCACTGGTCTGCTGCTTTGTGTTGGGTCTGTACAGAAACAGAAAAGCTGGATTCACGAAAGAGGTACATACTTGTCATTTACATTCGTAAAAAGGGAATTATAACTTTTGTTTTCAGTAATTTAATATAATATATCTTTAATTACCAGCATCCACCCCTTTTTATTTAAAGAAAAAAAACCCAACAACAACAGAAACTTGTGTAAAACTTGATTACATCCATACCTTATTTTGCATTTTACAAAGTTGTTCCAACCAAGCGTTCTGTGGGGACCACGTGACTTGGATGTCGTCGATGAGTACAAGGAAGCCGCGGTAAAACAGAAGAGCTGGTCACAAACGGCTTACTATAACCTCACGGGTAGACAAAGAAAGATAACTCGTCCAGAAAC
The DNA here is from genome assembly GCF_002113885.1 of Mizuhopecten yessoensis. Classification (NCBI taxonomy): domain Eukaryota; kingdom Metazoa; phylum Mollusca; class Bivalvia; order Pectinida; family Pectinidae; genus Mizuhopecten; species Mizuhopecten yessoensis. The sequence continues at coordinate 20,724 of NW_018408164.1, forward strand.
GTGTGACCAGCCGTACGTCATGACGAAGATGATTTAGATTGAAACTTCGAAACAGTTTTAGTAATAACTTTACTTATTTTCATTAAAGAAACAATTCAGTTTATGGCTTTGTGTTTTTCTTTTTTCAGTAGTTGTAAAATACAATATGCCCAGCATAAGACAACGTTATGGGACTTGAACTTCTCGGCCAGGCAGATGCTATGACAGACATCTGTGATGTCCTGTTGAAAAAAAAACCCAGCCAATTCATTAACATCTGCTCTTATCACAATCCCCCACTATGACTTAATTGGCAGGTTACATATGGCTCAAGCCACCAGAGATCATGACGGCGATATTTGTTTATGTTCAATCGGGAAAAAAACACATCTACAAAATCATCAAAACTCCAGTGAATTTATCAGTTCCAAGTCCTTAAAATAAATATACAGATTAAAATCAGAATTTTTGAACATATTGTATGAATAATCTGAAGTCTTAACGTATCCGCTTGAAGTTTTAACACACTTTTAAAGTCAATTACATACAAGAACCCGTACAAATATGTGCACAGGCCTTCTAGGGTGGTTACGTTTAGAAGCATACACAGATACCAAGAGAGTATTATTGTTTGGAAGAGTGTGTAACTTGGAGAAAAATTGTATATCATATCTTGTGTTTACTACTCGTCTTTTTATGGCAGTTATATGGATCAATGAGTATAATAATGGATTTATGAATGAAGTAATAAGAGTTCTAAAGAAATATGATTTATACAAATTAGTACAATAATGTTTATCAAATGGATTATTTTCAGTGAAAAGTACATGGAAAGCGAAAGTAAAGCATAATGTACAGTTGTATGAAGAAAAAGCATGGAAGGAGAAAATGAGTGGTGAGCGCGATTTCTGCAGATTTATAATTGTTCATGATAATTTGGCTCCTGATATATTGTGGAAATTGTTGATAGAATTTCCTCAAAAACAGAGAAGCCATACATAGTATAATGAAATTGATTGCATCTCCAAGACATTCAGAAAAAAATAAAAAAAATCATAAAAGTGGACTAATGTATAACGATATATATACCCAAATAGTTTTACAATGTGAGTGTACAGGAGAGTTACGAGATCAGTTATGGTGTCGAGTCATTAATACAAGTGAATTCATGTTTAGCGTTTATATACACTCTCATTCAGACTTTTAGTTATGTCACCTACTGATTGGTGGCAATATTACGTATGAACTGAATACATCAGATTTAACAGAATTCCGCATGGCATAAGTCAATCATGTTAGCAAAATAATCGTTTAATAAGAAACACAGCCATGTCCAAAATTCTTAACATTAGTAATTATGTATTCTTTTGTAAACTGTACTCAAATTGATTAACCTTTTCCTATTGTGTTAACTAATTAGGTTTTGCACTAGTTGTGCCTTACCATCTATTTGATTTTGCATTTATTTTCTAATTTATCATTGTAACTACATTATTCTGTTTGTAAAATCTTTTAAACGGAGGGGGAAAAAGAATAAAATAATAATAATAAAGATATAATCGTCAAAACATTCAATTTATTATTAAAGTTGTTATTTTACTTCTTTGTTGTAAATTCTTTCATAGTTAAACACTTGCTTACGGCCTTATATTTGTTTCCAATGAAACCGGTGATCAGATTAGAAATACATTTGTCCTGCACCTTATCCTTTTCATTACTGTTACTAAATGTTGGGATGTTAAATCTGTACTTTCTATGTTTTTCTCGATCTGAGATAAAATAATGAATAAAATAATGAATCTTACTATCGTAGTATTTTCTCAATCATCATCGCGTTCCAGGTATAGTTGAGAGTTGTCGCGCTTTGTATACTACTCAATGGAGCTGTTGGGTGGTCACTAGCTGTCTAGTTGCAATTCATCATCCTGATGTACATAGTGGAAAGACTATATGACTACAACACGCTGTGCTATGTGTCTTACCCGTTTTTTTGACTCTGTGGTATGTTTTGACCTTCTGACTAACGATAACGTATACTTAACGTTTTTTGTATGACATAGTAAGACTTGTCCCTGCTTGATGGCATACATAAAACACTGTATATATATAACAATGTATAATATAACACTGTATATATATAACAATGTATACATAAAACACTGTATATATATAACACTATATACATATAACACTGTATATATATAACACTGTATACATATAACACTGTATACATATAAGACTGTATACATATAACACAGTATACATATAACACTGTATACCTTTAACACTATATACATATAACACTGTATATATATATATATATATATATACAGTGTTATATGTCTATAGTGTTATATATATACAGTGTTATATGTATATATAGTTATATATATACAGTGTTTTATGTATACATTGTTATATATACAGTGTTATATGTATACATTGTTATATGTATACTGTGTTATATGTATACAGTCTTATATGTATACAGTGTTATATATATTGTGTTATATGTATACAGTGTTATCGGTATACTGTGTTATAGGTATACTTTGTTATATGTATACAGTGTTATATTTATACAGTGTTATAGGTATACATTGTTATATGTATACTGTGTTATAGGTATACATTGTTATAGGTATACAGTGTTAAAGGTATACGGTGTTATATGTATACAGTGGTATAGGTATACAGTGTTATATGTATATATATATACAGTGTAATAGGTATACACTGTTATAGGTATACAGTGTTAAATGTATACAGTGTTAAAGGTATACGGTGTTATATGTATACAGTGTTATCGGTATACTGTGTTATAGGTATACTCTGTTATAGGTATACTGTGTTATAGGTATACATTGTTATATGTATACAGTATTATATGTATACAGTGTTATAGGTAAACAGTGTTATTGGTATACTGTGTTATAGGTATACTCTGTTATAGGTATACTGTGTTATATGTATACAGTCTTATATGTATACAGTGTTATAGGTAAACAGTGTTATATGTATACAGTGGTATAGGTATATAGTGTTATATATATACAGTGTTATGTTATATGTATATTGTGTTATATGTATATAGTGTTATATGTATACAGTGTTATATTTATACAGTGTTATATTTATACAGTGTTATAGGTATACATTGTTATATGGATACAGTGTTATAGGTATACATTGTTATATGTATATAGTGTTATATATATACAGTGTTATAGGTATACTGTGTTATAGGTATACATTGTTATAGGTATACAGTGTTATATATATACAGTGTTTTATGTATACATTGTTATATATACAGTGTTATATGTATACATTGTTATATGTATACAGTGTTATATGTATACAGTGGTATATATATACAGTGTTATATGTATACTGTGTTATATGTATACAGTCTTATATGTATACAGTGTTATAGGTAAACAGTGTTATATGTATACAGTGGTATAGGTATATAGTGTTATATATATACATATAACACTGTATACCTTTAACACTATATACATATAACACTGTAAACATATAACACAGTATACATATAACACAGTATACATATAACACTATATATATAACACTGTATATATATAACACTGTATACCTATACCACTGTATACATATAACACCGTATACCTTTAACACTGTATACATTTAACAAACTATACATATTACACTGTATATATATAACACTGTATACATATAACACTGTATACATATAACACTATATATATATATAACAATGTATACATATAACACTGTATACCTATAACACTGTATACCTATAACACAGTATACCAATAACACTGTTAACCTATAACACTGTATACCTATTACTCTGTATACAAATAACACAGTATACATATAACACTATATATATAACACTGTATATATATAACACAGTAAACGTATACCACTGTATGCATATAACACAGTATACCTATAACACAGAATACATATAACACTGTATACATATAACACAATATACATATAACACAATATATATAACACTGTATACATATAACACTGTTTACCTATAACACAGTATACATATAACACTGTATACCTATAACACTGTATACATATAACACAATATACATATAACACAATATACCTATAACACTGTATACCTAAAACACTGTATACATATAACACAGTATACATATAACACTGTATACATATAACACTATATACATATAACACTGTATACATATAACACAGAATACATATAACACTGTAGATATAAATCACTGTATACCTTTTATACTGTATACATATAACACTGTAAACATATATCACTGCATACATATAACACTGTATACATATAACACTGTATATATATATATAACACTGTATACCTATAACACTGTATACCTATAACACTGTATACATATAAAAACACAGTATAATATAACACAATATACCTATAACACAGTATACCGATAACACTGTATACATATAACACAGTATACATATAACACTGTATACATATAACACTATATACATATAACACTGTATACATATAACACAGTATACATATAACACTGTATATATATATATATATATCACTGTATACATATAACACTGTATACATATAACACTGTATACCTTTAACATTGTATACCTAAAACACATTATACCTATAACACTGTATACCTAAAACACATTATACCTATAACACTGTATACCTATAACATTTTATACCTATAACACTGTATATATATATCACTGTATACCTATAACAAAGTATACCTATAACACAGTATGTTAATAACACTGTATACCTATAACACTGTATACATTTAACACTGTATACCTATAACACTGTATAACTATAACACTGTATACATATAACACTGTATACCTATAACACTGTATTCCTATAACACAGTATACATATAACACTGTATACATATAACACTGTATACATATAACACAGTATACCTATAACACTGTATACCTATAACACTGTTTACATATAACACTATATACATATAACACTGTATATATATATACATATAACACTGTATACCTATAACAGTGTATACCTATAACACAGTATACATATAACACTGTATACCTATAACAATGTATACCTATAACACTGTATAAATATAACACTGTATGCATATAACACAGTATACATATAACACTGTATACATATAACACTGTATACATATAACACTGTATACCTATAACACTGTATACCTATAACACTGTATACCTATAACACTGTTTACATATAACACTTTATACATATAACACTGTATATATATATACATATAACACTGTATACCTATAACAATGTATACCTATAACACAGTATACATATAACACTGTATACCTATAACAATGTATACCTATAACACTGTATAAATATAACACTGTATGCATATAACACAGTATACATATAACACTGTATACATATAACACTGTATACATATAACACTGTATACCTATAACACTGTATACCTATAACACTGTATACCTATAACACTGTTTACATATAACACTTTATACATATAACACTGTATATATATATACATATAACACTGTATACCTATAACAATGTATACCTATAACACAGTATACATATAACACTGTATACCTATAACAATGTATACCTATAACACTGTATAAATATAACACTGTATGCATATAACACAGTATACATATAACACTGTATACATATAACACTGTATACATATAACACTGTATACCTATAACACTGTATACCTATAACACTGTATACCTATAACACTGTATACCTATAACACTGTATACCTATAACACTGTATACCTATAACACTGTATACCTATAACACTGTATACCTATAACACTGTATACCTATAACACTGTATACCTATAACACTGTATACCTATAACACTGTATACCTATAACACTGTATACCTATAACACTGTTTACATATAACACTTTATACATATAACATTGTATATATATAACACTGTATATATATATATATATCACTGCATACATATAACACTGTATACATATAACACTGTATACCTATAACACTGTATACCTATAACACAGTATACCTATACCACTGTATACCTATAACACTGTATACCTATAACACTGTTTACATATAACACTTTATACATATAACATTGTATATATATAACACTGTATATATATATATATATCACTGCATACATATAACACTGTATACATATAACACTGTATACCTATAACACTGTATACCTATAACACAGTATACCTATAACACTGTATACCTATAACACTGTTTACATATAACACTATATACATATAACACTGTATATATATATATATATAACACTGTATACCTATAACAGTGTATACCTATTACACTGTATATATATATCACTGTATACCTATAACACAGTATACCTATAACACAGTATACCAATAACACTGTATACCTATTACACTGTATACTAATAACACTGTATACATATAACACAGTATACCTATAACACTGTATACCTATAACACTGTTTACATATAACACTATATACATATTACACTGTATATATATATACATATAACACTGTATACCTATAACAATGTATACCTATAACACAGTATACATATAACACTGTATACCTATAACAATGTATACCTATAACACTGTATAAATATAACACTGTATGCATATAACACAGTATACATATAACACTGTATACATATAACACTGTATACATATAACACTGTATACCTATAACACTGTATACCTATAACACTGTATACCTATAACACTGTTTACATATAACACTTTATACATATAACATTGTATATATATAACACTGTATATATATATATATATCACTGCATACATATAACACTGTATACATATAACACTGTATACCTATAACACTGTATACCTATAACACAGTATACCTATACCACTGTATACCTATAACACTGTATACCTATAACACTGTATACCTATAACAAATTATTCTGTCTGACTTTGTGATTGTTTTACGTTCTTTATATAATGTATCGTACTTGAATTGGTAAAACTCTCAAACAAAATGGCTATTTGAATGTTTCTTTTTGTGCACATTTTAAAATATCTTTGTTCCTATAATCGAATGAAATTTGACAACTGTCATACGAGCGACATAGCATCATCGATTGTAGACATTTTACTTCTGTATGAATGAGCGTTTCAGTTCTGTTGCTAGGCAAACATCATAACGGTTTAACACGTCGGTTTTTTCAAATATATGTATATCCTGTCAAATGTGGGTCGTTAAGTAGAAGTGTGATGGAGATCACTATGTCAGTAGGGGATATTACGTGATGGAGATCACTATGTCAGTAGGGGATATTACGTGATGGAGATCACTATGTCAGTAGGGGATATTACGTGATGGAGATCACTATGTCAGTAGGGGATATTACGTGATGGAGATCACTATGTCAGTAGGGGATATTACGTGATGGAGATCACTATGTCAGTAGGGGATATTACGTGATGGAGATCACTATGTCAGTAGGGGATATTACGTGATGGAGATCACTATGTCAGTAGGGGATATTACGTGATGGAGATCACTATGTCAGTAGGGGATATTACGTGATGGAGATCACTATGTCAGTAGGGGATATTACACAAGGCAATGGTTTTAATGACTGCGCTGGTGATTTTGTAGTGTTATTTTGACTTAGAATCATGGTCGATATCAACAAAGTTCATATAAAGCAGACGAAGGTCTAGCTAGCAATTTTCGCATATCGATTGTGTTATAACATGCCGACATGAACCGGTAATTTAAATTCGAATCTGCGGGGGTGGGCCTGTCCCAGTAGACTACTTCAAATACCATCCAATCTCGAAATTCACAGGTTACGCAAAAACTTGTTATAGAAATAACACAAATGCATGAGACTCTTTCCAGGAGAAGGTATAAATAAGGAGAAATGTTAAGGAAATGTCATGAAGGGACATAAACAACCAGAAATGTTAAAGAAACGTCAGGAGAATAAATTGATAGGTTCCGCAGCATTAGCTCACAGTAAATTTTTATATAGTGCGCATAGGTCCGCTGTCCAGAGTTATCTTCTTATTGCAAATACAGAATAAAATTATTTCCTATGGGAAAAGTTCAAAATCATTCGGAAGTAGATATTATTTGGCTGAGTTTGATATTCTTAAGCATTACTGACATAAACATGCACACATCCCGAACAAGTGCTGTTTAGTTATCCTGGTAATCTCGAGTTAGCCGAACAAGTGCTGTTTAGTTATCCTGGTAATCTCGAGTTAGCCGAACAAGTGCTGTTTAGTTATCCTGGTAATCTCGAGTTAGCCGAACAAGTGCTGTTTAGTTATCCTGGTAATCTCGAGTTAGCCGAACAAGTGCTGTTTAGTTATCCTGGTAATCTCGAGTTAGCCGAACAAGTGCTGTTTAGTTATCCTGGTAATCTCGAGTTAGCCGAACAAGTGCTGTTTAGTTATCCTGGTAATCTCGAGTTAGCCGAACAAGTGCTGTTTAGTTATCCTGGTAATCTCGAGTTAGCCGAACAAGTGCTGTTTAGTTATCCTGGTAATCTCGAGTTAGCCGAACAAGTGCTGTTTAGTTATCCTGGTAATCTCGAGTTAGCCGAACAAGTGCTGTTTAGTTATCCTGGTAATCTCGAGTTAGTTCATTTTCAAGTTATAGAAGACCCGATATTTACAGAGTGTCTTTCCACGTTTTGAAAAACAAACTAACATGACTATGACAGACATTGATAGCGTTCTCTCGAAACGGTCACATTATATCCAGAAACCGTGTGTTTCTCTTGAAAATACATTAACCCGTTACCTATCGGGGAGACATCGCAAGCAATTATTGTCACTACAGAAGAACAAAACATGTTTATGGTACCTCGTAATTAATGAATAGACCAATCACCTTCAAGGTCTCACCAACTAGTGTTGACCAACCCCTGGAAGGTTTATTCTATCATACGGAAGTTTGGAAAGGGTTATGGGAGAAACGTATTACTTGTTATAATACATAAATATTGTTAAACAGCAAACAAACATTATGATTTGGGCCGAGTTCGTTTTGATACACCGTTAAAATCTTCCTCTGATTGGCTGTAAACTAGACGACAGCACTTGGTTTATATCTGGTATAATATGGGTCAACTGTTAATCAAATTTTGTAAAATTAATTTTCTATCGTCTGACTTTATGATATTGTCTCAGTGATATTATAATA
>NW_018408165.1:0-834 GCF_002113885.1 Mizuhopecten yessoensis
TGAAACAGCAATTAATTTACCACTTGACTTTCAGATCATTATTTCGCTCTTAACATCAATCATATTGGTATTTTCAAACCCCCAAATTTGTGAGGAGTACAAAAGGATTGGGGATATTAATACATCAAACAATTTCAATTATAGGTCAATTGGTAAAATAATATTTCTTATTTTTTATATTATGCATACATTGCTTTTTGAGCCTGTTCAACAAGTTTTTTTCTTGCTTTACAGAAACTGTCATTATAATGAAACAGCAGTCCTAGAAACGAGTAACTGTCATGTGTTTGCAACTCTTCACCAAAAAGAGTAAAACGAAAATTTTGCGCATTACTTTTTCTTTTTTCAAAGATAACAACTTTAGTTTTATTGTGATTAACTTTAAGTTTCCAAATAGTACAGTAAGTTTCAAATTCACGGAAAGCATTCTGTAGACCTTTAACTGTTTCTGACATAACAACTGTGTCACTGCATATAGCAGAATAAATTATTTTACAAATATACCCATGCGATCTTGAAATAAATAATCAATATAATGGAGTTGGTCAACATTATTTTGCATTACAAATTCTTCTATATCATTTAAATATATTGAGAACACAAATGGGGAGAGATTTTCACCTTGTTTTACCCCGACGTGACATGTGAAAAAATTCAGTCATACCATTGCTAGTTTTTACGCAAGATTTAGTGTTTGCATACATATTAATTAAAGCATTACATATCTTTCCTGTGATATTATTCTTTAATAATTTCCTCCATAAACCTACCCTCCAAACAGTATCAAATGCTTTTCTGAAATCGATGAATGAACAGAATAGCTTTTTACTTTTT
>NW_018408165.1:1696-2742 GCF_002113885.1 Mizuhopecten yessoensis
CCACCGAATTTTTTCTTAAAATCATATCTGTTTTTCACGAAATATGAATAATTTTCAGGCATTTCCAGAATATCAAAATTGTCAATTTTAGTTTCGACAAAAACAAGAATATCATGAGATGTAATTATATCAATAAACTCAGGCAAAAGCAACTTGGACTTAATACCACAAACATTTAAACAAGTCAGTTTTGAGTCAGGACACACACCACCATGGTTACCATGGTGACTTACACCGGGAACTCTTGTGACGCGTCCCTAGCGACGATGGCCAGTTGCTCCTGGTGGAGCGACATGGCGCGTTTGGTCCTGATGATGAGACGGAAAACGAAGTTGGGATGGCGGCCGACGCTGCTGTGACTGTGTTTTTGGATGTAGTGGTTGAGCGTAAAGTTGCCCATCGACGTACAACTTATCCACTCTCAGCGTAACCCTTTGATCGGGATGAGCTCTCTGTGCCTCTCGTTAATCTCGGCGGGAAACTGTTCATTAACGGTGAACTCTTAATTTAACTGGCGCCGACTTTAAAACCATCTCGCGATCCTTTCTATTTTCTATTTTCAATAATCGGTCTGGGTTTCCCGTCTGATCTGGGCCGTAACATGTGCACATCACTGAATTTCATATCGGACTCGATTTCTAGCTGTCTCTGGATAAATTCTTTTACAGCCCCCTCCGTGTTTTCCTCCCCTGACTGCGCCGGTATACCCCCGAATAACAAATTATCCTTCATAGATCTACTTCATAGATCAAATCAAGTATTTGTTCGAACTTGCTCTGTATAACTGACCCTCTCCTCAACAAGTGTTTGGTGAAAGTCAATTCCAGTTAACTTCTCCCCGTGTTCCTTTAATTCACTCCTGTCCTCGCTTATCGTTCGGTCAACCTGTGCAAATCTATTTTCAAAGGAATTCAATCTGTCATATATTTTGGGTAGCAGTTCAAGTTTGGATAGTCGGTTGTATATATCAGCTATTACCGGGTCTGAAGTCGGGGCAGGTGGGGGGCTGTGCTGTTGGACGGGGGATGGTGGTACCGGTGGTGGAG
>NW_018408166.1:0-838 GCF_002113885.1 Mizuhopecten yessoensis
TAAGGACAGTCTCCCAGGGTTTACCAGGTATAGATCCATCACTAAAGACTGACTCAAAGAGTCCACCAGGTATAGATCCATCACTAATGACTGACTCACAGAGTCTGGCAGGTTTTGGCCCATTCCTGATAACTGACTCACATGTTCTACCAGGTATAGACCCATTCCTGACCACTGACTCTGATGGTTTAACAGGTTTAGATCCATCCCTAATGACTGACTCACAGAGTCTACCAGGAATAGACCGATCCCTAATGACTGACTTACAGAGTCTACCAGGTATTACCAGGTATTATTATACTCTCAGAGTCTACCAGTTATAGATCCATCCCTATATACTGCCTCACATAGTCTACCAGGTATAGACCAATCCCTAATTACTGACTCTCAGAGTGTACCAGGTATAGACCCATTCCTGATGACTGACTCTCAGGATTTACCAGGTATAGACCCATCCCTAATGACTGACCCACAGAGTCTACCAGGTATAGACCCATCCCTAATGACTGACTCACATAGTCTACCAGGTAAAGACCTATCCCTAATGACTGACTCACATAGTCTACCAGGTATAGACCCATTCCTGATGACTGACTCTCAGGATTTACCAGCTTTAGACCCATCCCTAATAACTGACCCACAGAGTCTAACAGGTATAGACCTATCATTAAGGACAGTCTCCCAGGGTTTACCAGGAATAGACCCATCTCAAATGACTGACCCACAGAGTCTACCTGATATAGACCCATCCCTTAAGACTGACTCACATAGTCTACCAGGTCTAGACCCATCCATAATGACTGACTCACATAGTCTACCAGGTATAGACCCATCCCTA
>NW_018408166.1:1187-1702 GCF_002113885.1 Mizuhopecten yessoensis
TTCAGAAACATAACAGACCTCCTTATCAGAAACATAACAGCCTTCCCTATCAGAAACATAACAGACTTCCCTATCAGAAACATAACAGAACTCCTTCTCAGAAACATACCAGACTTCCCTATCAGAAACATAACAGAACTCCTTATCAGAAACATAACAGACTTCCCTATCAGTAATATAACAGACCTCCTTATCAGAAACATAACAGATCTCCTTATCAGAAACATAACAGACCTCCTTATCAGAAACATAACAGACTTCCTGATCAGAAATATAACCGACTTTCTTATCAGAAACATAACAAACTTCCTTATCAGAAACATAACAGACTTCCTTATCAGAAATATAACAGACCTCCTGATCAGAAACATAACAGNTAGAAATATAACAGACCTCCTTATCAGAAACATAACAGACCTTCTTTTCAGAAACATAACAAACTTCCTTATCAGAAACATAACAGACTTCCATATCAGAAACATAACATTCTTCATTATCAGAAACATAACAGACCT
>NW_018408166.1:3452-4605 GCF_002113885.1 Mizuhopecten yessoensis
TAGTCTACCAGGTAAAGACCCATCCCTAATGACTGACTCACATAGTCTACCAGGTATAGAACCATCCCAAATGACTGACTTTCAGGGTTTACGAGGCATAGACCCATCCCTAATGACTGACTCTCAGGGTTTACCAGGTATAGACCCAACCCTCATGACTAATTCGAAAAGTCTACCAGGTTTAGACCCATCCCTAATGACTGACTCACAGAGTCTACCAGGTATAGACCTATCATTAAGGACAGTCTCACAGGGTGTACCAGGTATATATCCAGGTATTATTAGACTCTCAGATTCTACCAGGTATATACCCATCCCTAATTACTGACTCTCAGAGTCTACCAGGTGTAGACCTATCCTGATGACTGACTCCCAGGGTTTACCAGGAATAGACCCATCCCTAATGACTGACCCACGGAGTCTACCAGAAATAGACCCATCCCTAATGACTAACTCACAGAGTCTACCAAGTATAGATCCATCCCTAATGACTGACTCACAGAGTCTACTAGGTATTCCCCCATTCCTGATTACTGACTCCCAATATCAATATCATATCGGAACATTAACAGACTTCCTTATCAGAAACATAACAAACTTCCCTATCAGAAACATAACAGACCGCCTTATCAGAAACATAACAGACTTCCTTATCGGAACATTAACAGACTTCCTAATCAGAAACATAACAGACCTCCTAATTAGAAACATAACGGACTTCCCTATCAGAAAAATAACAGACCTCCTTATCAGAAACATAACAGACCTCCTTATCAGAAACATTACAGACCTCCTTATCCGAAACATAACAGACCTCCTTATCAGAAATTTTACAGACTTCCTTATCAGAAACATACCGGACATCCTTATCAGAAACATAACATACCTCCTTATCAGAAACATTACAGACCTCCTTATCAGAAATATAACAGACGTCCCTATCAGAAACATAACAGACTTCCTTATCAAAAACATAACAGATCTCCTGATACGAAAAATAACTGACTTCCTTATCAGAAACATAGCAGACCGCCTTATCAGATAAATAACAGACTTCCTTAGCAGAAACATAACAGACCTCCTGATCAGAAATATAACAAACCTCCTCGTCAGAAATATAACAGACCTCCTTATCAGAAATATAACAGAACTC
>NW_018408166.1:5485-5838 GCF_002113885.1 Mizuhopecten yessoensis
TATAAACATAACAGACCACCTTATCAGAAACATAACAGACCTCTTTGTCAGAAACATAGCAGACCTCCTTATCAAAAACATAACAGACCGCCTTATCAGAAACAAAACAGACCTCCTAATAAGAAAGATAACTGACTTCCAAATTAGAAAAATAACAGACCTCCTTATCAGAAACATAACTGACTTCCTTATCAGAAACATACCAGACTGCCTTATCAAAAACATAACAGACTTCCTTATCAGAAATATAACAGACCGCCTTATCAGAAACATAACACACCTCCTTATCAGAAACATAACAGACTTAATTGACAGAAACATAACAAACCTCCTTATCAGAAATAAAACAGACC
>NW_018408166.1:5923-8047 GCF_002113885.1 Mizuhopecten yessoensis
GGAAACATAACAGACCTCCTTATCAGAAACATAACAGACTCCCTGATCAGAAACATAACAGACCTTCTTATAAGAAACATATCAAACTTCCTTATTNAAACATAACAGACCTTCTTATAAGAAACATATCAAACTTCCTTATCAGAAATATAACAGACATCCTTATCAGAAACATAACAGACCTCCTTATCAGAAACATAACAGACTTCCTTATCAGAAATATAACAGACCTCCTTATCAGAAACATAACAGACCTCCTTATCAGAAATATAACAGACATCCTTATCAGAAACATAACAGACATACTGATCAGAAATACATGTATAACAAACCTCCTTGTCAGAAATATAACAGACCTCCTTGTTAGAAATATAACAGATCGCCTTATCAGAAACATAACAGACCGCCTTATCAGAAATATAACAGACCTCCTTATCAGAAATATAACAGACTTCCTAATCAGAAATATAACAGACCGCCTGATCAGAAATATAACAAAACTCCTTGTCAGAAACACAACAGACCGCCTGATCAGAAACATAACAGGCCGCCTTATCAGAAACATAACAGACATACTGATCAGAAATACATGTATAACAAACCTCCTTGTCAGAAATATAACAGACCTACTTGTCAAAAATATAAAAGACCGCTTCATAAGAAATATAACAGACGTCCTTGTCAGAAACATAACAGACCTCCTTGACAGAAACATAACAGACTTCCTGATCAGAAACATAACAGACCTCCTTGTCAGAAATATAACAGACCTACTTGTCAAAAATATAAAAGACCGCTTCATCAGAAATATAACAGACGTCCTTATCAGAAAGAAACATAACAGACTTCCTGGAAATATAACAGACCTCCTGATCAGAAATATAACAGACCTCCTTGTCAGAAATATAACAGACCGCCTTATCAGAAACATAACAGACCTCCTTATCAGAAATATAACAGACATCTTTATCAGAAACATAACAGACCTCCTGATCAGAAATATAACAAACCTCCTTGTCAGAAATGTAACAGACCTCCTTATCAGAAATATAACAGACCTCCTTGTTAGAAATATAACAGATCGCCTTATCAGAAACATAACAGACCGCCTTATCAGAAATATAACAGACCGCCTTATCAGAAATATAACAGACCTCCTTATCAGAAATATAACAGACCTGCTTGTTAGAAATATAACAGATCGCCTTATCAGAAACATAACAGACCTCCTTATCAGAAACATAACAGACCTCCTTATCAGAAATATAACTGACCTCCTGATCAGAAATATAACAGACCTCCTTGTCAGAAATATAACAGACCGCCTTATTAGAAATATAACAGACCTCCTTGTCAAAAATATAACAGACCGCCTGATCAGAAATATAACAAAACTTCTTGTCAGAAATACAACAGACCGCCTTATCAGAAACATAACAGACCGCCTTGTAAGAAACATAACAGACTTTCTTATTAGAAACATTACAGACCTCCTTATCAGAAACATAGCACACCTCATTATCGGAACATTAACATACTTCCTGATCAGAAACATAACAGAACTCCTTATCAGAAACATAACAGACTTCCTTGACAGAAACATAACAAACCTCCTTATCAGAAATAAAACAGACCTCCTTGACAGAAACATAACAGACTTCCTGATCAGAAACATAACAGATCTCCTTATAATAAACATAACAGACCTCCTTATCAGAAACATAACAGACTTCCCTATCAGAAATATAACAGACCTCTTTATCAGAAACATAACAGATCTCCTTATCAGATATATAACAGACCGCCTCATCAGAAACATAACAGACCTCCTTATCAGAAACATAACAGACTTCCTGATCAGAAATATAATAGACTTTCTTATCAGAAACATAACAGACTTCCTTATCAGAAATATAACAGACCTCCTTATCAGAAACATAACAGACCGCCTGATAAGAAATATAACAGACCTCCTTATCAGAAACATAACAGACTTCCTTATCAGATACATAACATTCTTCATTATCAGAAATCTAACAGACCTCCTTATCAGAAACATCACAGACTTCCTTATCAGATACATAACAGACTTCATTATCAGAAACAAAACAGAACTCCTTATCA
>NW_018408167.1:0-838 GCF_002113885.1 Mizuhopecten yessoensis
ATATACAGGGGGAGATAACTCTCAGTACCTCAAAAATGATGGCGTCACGATCAAAACACACATGATGAAGTGACGTTACTGTGGGCCCGCAGGGTCGTGGGGTTACTATGGAAGTCCGCCATCTTGGATCCAAGATGGTTGCTAGCCTTAGCAACCAGATCCAAGATGGCGGACTTCCTATGCAACCCCACCCCACAGTATCGTCTATTCATCACACAGCTAACACAGACATATCCCTCGCTCCCTCACTCCTTTCCTGTCCATACCTGTGTACACAGCTAAAACAGACACATTCATCTGTCCTGCTTTTGGCCAGTTTTGCATGCAATGTTTCTGTCATTTCTTATCAGAAGATGGAAATGAAATCTTCTTCAAATGCATATAGATTCTTTGAGTATCAGTTCTTCAACAAAATGTTTTTCTCTGAAAAAATGTTTTTACAAATAGTGCAATAACTGACAGATTTTACTTTATAAACAACAGACAGGAAATTGATCATAGCTTCCTAGTAATATTACAACGAACGTCACTTACACAATGAGCAAAAGGCTTGTGGATTTTAGATTAAACATTATCTGCTCGTTAAACTGGTGATAAAAGTAATTCAGTTGGGTACTCTCACGATATCAAATGTCAAACCCCCTTGCATGCGCTCTGTTGGAGATGTTCCGTTATACTTTCACCGATAAAAATATAATTTGGATCAGACAACCATTTTTGTTGTCTTTGAGGAGTAGAATATGTTTTATAAGATAAAATATAATAATACATGGCCATTCCGACTTATCTCTCAACATATATAAAATAGTATTGATATTCCATTGCGTCCTATATAACT
>NW_018408167.1:5630-5722 GCF_002113885.1 Mizuhopecten yessoensis
ATTAACTATATCTGTATTGATATTCCATTGCGTCCTATATAACTCTCTCTGTATTGATATTCCATTGCGTCCTATATAACTATATCTGTATT
>NW_018408167.1:9390-15214 GCF_002113885.1 Mizuhopecten yessoensis
AATTGTAGACATTATTTGTTATTGCTTTATCGTGTTGACGGTCAAGTGGGCACGATGACCAGTGTGTATGCAAGTAATTTATATATATCTCCTATACTTGAGGACATAATCTTAGTAATAATAATCTAATTGAGATATCTCTATCCGAGGGCTGATATTGGTCGAGGGTTGATACTGGGTGTGATATGGAAAAAGGCATGTTTTATTCTATTTATTACATACTTATTAATAAAAGCTATTATCTTATGACCTATTTTTCTTTGGAAAAATTGAAAAACGATACGGAGAGGGCTGATATGGGTTAGAGCAATTGTGTCGTGTCGCATATACAAAACAAAACACGTATTTATTAGTAAGTATGTAATAAAAATAAATAGTGTACCTTCTATAGTCCTTATCGTATGAGATATGTCTATTTAATAAAATACATCACTTAATTAACGTTATATCTAATAGAGATTTTGCTGTTTGATTTCAACATAGCTTTTCAATAAAATATATATAAATAAAATAAAGATACATGTATTTCTAACAGTAAAATGCAGTTTGAAAGGGGTTGAATGATAAACCTATATAAGACATTTTATTCACTTTCGTTCATACGAATATATGCATGCGTACTGAGTTTTTCCATATTTAAAGTTTCAAGTGTTTTTTCTGCACGTTGTCGCTGGTTCATCATGACAAGTAATGTCCCTCTTTCTATCACAAATAAATACTAAGGTCCAAAACATTTATGGAGGGAGCTGTTTCTATTTGTGCATTAATTACCGGTCTGGACGGACCCTGGGTTTTTTTCAGCTTCGACGAATGCATTATTTTTAGACATCCAATACACATACCGTTAGAAGTAAGCCTATTATACTTAAAGAAATATCGCTATTCCATTTAAGGGTATTTATAATTGATACAGTACAAGACATTTCTAGTACTCTTCCAATACCTCCCTAGCTATAATGACTACAATATTGTGATAATGACTTCTTGTGTAGATGGACAACAGGAATAATAAAACATTGATATTTTGACGTTACCATTGTTTCCACGATATCAGACGAGATATGATATTATTTAATGTGGCATCACGTGCAGAAGATGTTGTACGGGTAACAGAAATAACTTCGCTATTACCGAGATATTCGAAATTTGAGCTGAAACATAAAGACATGTATTAACACATGAGCAGCGATATATATATGTAACATTCCGTTAAATCGACCATTAAGAAAGGTACGCATAGCATTGAGAAATATTGACGTTACTACACTACTACTCCCCTTTCACGTTTTCGGGGATCCTACTAGATTTCACAAGGTTGATTGAACAAAATTTGTCATGAAACGTTGAAAATACTCACAGGTTTCTAAAACAATTGTTATATTTTGATATCGGTATTTTATATTGTAATGTATTTAGAATTCTTAACACACTCTACTGTAAGGATTCGTGGTGACCAATACTGTAAACTAATGGTAAACGTAAGTAAAACGTGTTGTTACCAAATGTCCAACAAAGCATAGCAATTATGTGTGGGTTTTTTTCGATATTTAGGGTTACCGACTAAATGTTTAAATTAGTTAACTGACAAAGTTATATCAAGAGCACTTAAATCCGACAATATACCCTATAAAAATCGTTGAAATTCCTGTAAAAATGATTTAATACAGCCTGGGGTGCTTTCAATTGCTGGATCGTCAATCACAACCGGCAGGAGTGTAGTAAACGTGACAAGAGATAGGTTCAATCTAGACTAGTGCACATTCGGGATGAGGTGTGGAGTAATATATACATGTGATATAGGCGCAATCTACCCTTCTTCATCTGTATCAAAGGAGCTCTTAAACACATTAATGCACGTTCATATACACTCACATTATGTAATTACCTCGCAACTTTGCAAATTGAACATTAAGCCGCGGTTCATTTTGATTCCTATTGTCTCCCCTACGCACTTTTACATGTGCTAGTGTTGGTATAAAGGACAATGTATATTTTGGCAGCTGTTCCAATATTAGCCAAAAGGTCGGGAGGTCGACTCTCCCCACCGGTACAATGTCATTATGTGTACATCAACGATTCCGGACTGTTGGTCTCTGGGTTATATTATACACAGGTGGAATGATGCTCTAGATAGTGCGTCCTAATTACGTAGTCTAGATTTACCGGTATAGATTTATAACCGAACGGTCCTAAATTACGTAGCCTAGATTTACCGGTATAGATTTATACCCGAACGGTCCTAAAATTACGTAGCCTAGATTTATAACCGAACGGTCTTAAATTACGTAGCCTAGATTTATAACCGAACGGTCCTAAATTACGTAGCCTAGATTTACCGGTATAGATTTATAACCGAACGGTCCTAAATTCCGTAGCCTAGATTTATACCCGAACGGTCCTAAATTACGTAGCCTAGATTTATACCCGAAGGGTCCTAAAATTACGTAGCCTAGATTTATAACCGAACGGTCCTAAATTGCGTAGCCTAGATTTACCGGTATAGATTTATACCCGAACGGTCCTAAATTACGTAGCCTAGATTTATACCCGAACGGTCCTAAATTACGTAGCCTAGATTTACCGGTATAGATTTATAACCGAACGGTCCTAAATTCCGTAGCCTAGATTTATACCCGAACGGTCCTAAAATTACATAGCCTAGATTTATACCCGAACGGTCCTAAAATTACGTAGCCTAGATTTCCCGGTATAGATTTATACCCGAACGGTCCTAAAATTACGTAGCCTAGATTTACCGGTATAGATTTATACCCGAACGGTCCTAAAATTACGTAGCCTAGATGTATACCCGAACGGTCCTAAAATTACGTAGCCTAGATTTATACCCGAACGGTCCTAAAATTACGTAGCCTAGATACCCATGTCAGTAAGACGGTTTTCTACATTTCACAGCAGATGTCTGTTTTGTTTTGGCTATATTGGGTATTTTCCTTTGCTTTGGTTTTCCTATGTTGTTTTGCATTTTCCTTTTTCTTGTCGACGTTGACTTCCAATATGTTATTCTGTTCAGACACTCCGGTAAATTTGTCGATGTTTATTCAAAGTATTTATTTTTCATTCCTGTAAATATATTTTCAGATTATGAGTCATTATTCGCACACCTGAATATGTTTGTAAACAGGTGGGCCCATCTTTAGTTATCAAAGAAAGGCAACACGAATGGGGTTGAATGGGGGAAAAGAATACCTGAAAGCAGTACTATACAATCATAAGGACCAGAACTATTTATTTGCATTCATAAGAATGCTTTTGATGTTTCCTATATATACGGCTAGACCGCTTCACTTCAATAGAAAGTCTTTCCTGATATGTAAGGCCTTAAAACATAAGATCCTTTATCATACGTTGTAAAGAGAGAACTCCAGAAACTGTTCAACAATGGTATATCAAGTGATAAAAAAATGAAAGGTTAGATTCTGACCGTAATTCGTTTGAAAAAGACCAATGTTAATTAAAGCTTACATAATCAGGTCTATATCTAGTTAAAAGTTTGTATATGTTTTATAATCATAAGGCTATCCTGTACAGATATATCGGTCATTCCTGTACAAATATATTGGTCATAAAATTGTGCAATGTGAGGACATTTACACCCAGTGTCACGGACGTCCAATGGGCTGGACTTTCAATTTCAATTTAACCCTACTTTATATCTTTTTAGTTAAATATGTATGACACTGAATAAAATCATTCATGATGTCGATATGTCATTAACCACACATCTCGCGGTAAATATCTGAGGAGATAAACGCTTGAGAACTGCTAGAATATCTCTACTTTATATTTCTTCACACTACATACTTATCATTTTAGATAAAGATATTTAAGCATTGAACTGTTACCAGATGCAGTATACAGTCGATATGAATGCAATTTGGGTGACAGATAAATAGAATGTCGCCCGTGTTAAGGCGACATTCTATTTATCTGTCACCCAAATTGCATTCATATCGACTGTATACTGCATTTGGTAACAGTTCAATGCTTATATTTACATTTACATGTATATAGTTTGTTTTGTATAGTAACTAAAGAAAAAATACGTTTGAATTTCCCGCTTATCATATCAGTGACGTCAGTAAGTTCAAATCCCAGTACAGCCGACATTTCCAGAAGAAATAATATAGTCCCTCGTGTCATTGAAAACCACAGGCACAAAAAATGGTTTGAACACAAACTTAACTTTATTATTTATTTCGTATGAGTGTGTATATGTTAGAAAATTGTTAATAATTGCATAACTTCTGCTTGTTTAAAATTAAAGCTGTTTTTCGCGCATTGATAGATTACATGTATTTTGAAGTGATGCGGCGCTGAACGTACTTGATTGTTTCCTCGGAAACGCTTATGTTTCCTTCGACTGGAATATTACGTTATTTTTCAGAAGCATGTATACTCGGAAATGTTTAATTAAAGTGGTCCTTTCAGTAGGTGATAACGATTCCAAGGACATTTCGTTTGAAATAGATTCCATGTCTTATCGGTCAGATTAGCATCGCCAGCAGACGACGTTCACAGGGGCTCGGTTTCGTGATTTTGAGTAATGGATGATATCACTGAAAATACACATTCTAAAACCTTGTCGATACCCTCGACTTTTACAAGGTTTTAGAAATGCTGAATTTTAGTGTTGTGGTTATTCACTGATGTTATGCATAACTCAAAATCTCGAAATCGATCCCCTGTGTGATGACGTTGACAAACTTGGTAATTTCGTATCTAGAATGGCGCTTACAATAATTTTGTGATACCTACACATCTTATAATAAATTTTTATTGTCATAATTTGTCAAGTTGCTTGGCCTATTGATACCGAAAGTATCGGGCGGTCATGTTTGTTTACCTTGTACCAGCTGTATTCCTACTCTGGCCGTATCACTGTAAATTGTAGTATACAGTCTCTCTCGTATACTGCAATTTGGTTTACTAACGACATATAGGCAAATGCAACACAGAATTCAAATATAAATATATAACTTCCATTTTAAGCCTGGATTGAAAATAATACACTAGTTCAGTTACATTTCTAAAAAAAAATCTCCATGCAGGTAAGTATGGATTATGAAAAGTTCTTTTTACACAACCAATAAAACGTTCTATGTGATGTTTCAATGACTTACTAAGATATGTACACCTTCATCAGACAGTGTTGTCAACAATATTTTTTGTACATATACGCTTACAGCGTAGCCGAAATCGACGTCGATTTTGTGGACAACTCGTACACATTTTACACCTTTGTGTGAATACGCTCCACTGGTCATTTGTCTGATGACGGTGACAGTGTACAATTTTATTGGTCGTGTAAAAAGAATTGTTCATAATACTTCAGTTACAGCTTAAACATAACAACGGGGAAACATTTCGCATAAATAGGTTATAAAAGCATTGCTTCGTTCCTAAACAACAATTGGCAATGACAACTACTGTTTGACTGTTTTTCACCCACACCTTTATAAGTTAACTACTCCTGGTGACAATTATAAATGCCATGGGGTTTACATGTCTTCCTAACTTTTTTCGATTCGTTAGATATTGTACAGTTAAAAACGGTCCACGTCTATGTACGACCATGGTGAGTACACCTGTTATATACTGATAATAAGTAAAAGACCTCAATGTACTAAGCTGTTATACAAGATGATACAGGTAAAACGTTGGTTATCAGAATATTATTTTGATTCGAAAAAATGTACTTTTAAAATGATTTAACAAATGGATATCGGTAATACAAACAAACATGACAACGAAATGTGTATATTGGGACCAGCACATGGGGGGGGGGGGGGGGGGGGGTTTTTTT
>NW_018408167.1:15983-28788 GCF_002113885.1 Mizuhopecten yessoensis
AAAAAAACTACTGGATACAGATTCTGATGCATTATTTGGATGTGTATACTTGCCTCCAGAAAATTCAAAATACATTAATAATGATGCATTTAATGATATTGAAAATGAATTACTAGACTTGTCAAAAGGACACAAATATGTTGCACTAATGGGTGATTTTAATGCGAGAACTAAAGCCCTACCAGACTTTGTTATTATTGATCAAACTTTTCTTGAATCACTGCATATTACTGTAAATGATGAATTATACGCATGCATGTATGACTTTGAAAAATTACCTGTATATCAAATTCCTTTGAATCGATATAGTGAAGATAAATGTAACCCGAATAACTTCGGGTATCAACTTCTAGATCTATGTAAAAGAACTAATTTATACATTGCTAATGGAAGAGTTGGAAAAGATCGTCATATTGGTAAAAAAACATGTAACGATGTCAGTTTAGTAGATTATTTGATTGTCTCATCAGAATTATTTAATATTATTGAAGATTTTGAAGTGAAATAATTTGATCTCTGATGTACATTGTCGCTTAGAATTTAAATGCACTTGTAATGATAGCTACTCCCCTAATTATCCCCCTAAAGTGACCATGGAATGCAACGATTTTGTAAAATGGAAGCCAAACAAAAGGCAAGTATTTTCAAACCATATTGAAGGAAATGAAACTGTTAGACTGGCAGGTTTACTGCAAATGATGAATGATATATCAAACCAATCTGAGATGGATGATGTTGTACATGAAATAAGAAATATTTTCTCTGATACTTGTAAATCCGTTTTTCGTGTTAAAAAAAATGTATACACGCCTTGTAATAATGACAAAAACACTAAACAATGGTTTTCACATGAATGTGCCAAGAAAAGACGCGAGTTTAATATCGCTAAGCATAACTATAAAATGATAAAAAATGATTTGAATAGGAAAAGGTTGAAAAGGAAAGTTAAAGAATATCGTAATACTATGAAAAAATGTTATATAAACTTCCAAGAAAAAATGGAGGGAGAAATAAGAAAAACCTCAAAAAGTGATCCTAAAAAGTTTTGGGATATCTTGAACAAAATAGATCGTACGAGGAAAAATATCAAAGTAAATAAAAAAAATAGATGAAAATTTCAATTATTTTAAAAATCTTAATACTGATAACAGTAATGTGGAAGAATTTCAGTTACCTTCATTAGATGAAAATATGTATGGCCATGTTTTAAATGGTCCAATAACTGAGACAGAGATAAGGAAATCTGTTAAACATCTTACTAATAATAATGCATGTGGAAACGATGAGATCCTGAATGAACATATAAAATATTCTTCAGAGCCTTTTATAAATATATATGTCAAATTATTTAATACAATATTGGATACTGGTATAATACCTAAGTCATGGACTGTGGGGCTAATTAAACCAATATACAAAAACAAGGGCGACATTAATGACCTTGACAACTATAGAGCAATAACTTTAGTATCGTGTTTGGGAAAACTTTTTACATCTATACTAAATGATAGATTGAATCAATTATCTGATCAAATAAATCTTATTCATGGAACCCAAGCTGGCTTTAGGAAAGGTTATTCTACTACAGAAAATATATTTGTAATGCAAACACTAATATCAATGTATTTATCCCATAATAAAAAGTTATATTGTTCATTCATTGACTTTAAAAAAGCCTTTGATGCAGTGTGGAGGGTTGGACTTTGGGAAAGAATGCTGAGAAGCAATATTAATGGCAAAATACTAAATGTAATCTATAACTTATATACTGATACTAAGTCATGTGTAAAAAATGGAAACGAGCAGACTCAGTTCTTCACGAGCAATATCGGTTTAAAACAAGGGGAAAATGTATCGCCATTTTTATTTTCGATCTACTTGAATGATCTAGAGGAGTTTCTGAGTAATAATGAGGTGAAATGTCTCAAAGATATTGGTACTCTTAGTCAAAATTTCATTGGAATGTACCTAAAATTGTTTATTTTGTTATATGCGGATGACACTGTTGTACTGGCAGAATCGCCCGAGGGTCTACAGAAAGCTTTAGATGTCTTCGGCGATTATTGTAAAATATGGAAATTACATGTTAATACAAATAAATCTAAAATAGTTGTCTTTTCAAAACGAAAATCGAAAATCAATAGTACATTTATGCTTTGCGGAGAGGAAATTGAAATTGTAGATTCTTATCCGTACCTTGGGTTATTGTTTAACTATACTGGAAACTTTGGTAAGGCGAAAAAGAAACTAGCTGAACAAGCCCAGAAAGCATTATTTGCTTTATATAGGAAAATCAGAAATATCAATTTACCAGTAGACCTACAGTTTGAACTTTTTGATACATTAATATTGCCTATACTGTTATACGCGTCAGAGATATGGGGATTCGAAAATATTACCCTCTTGGAAACGATACATTTGAAATTTATAAAAAAAGTTCTCAATTTAAGGAAATCTACGCCTAATTATATGGTATATGGAGAATCGGGACGTTTTCCTTTAGAAAATACTATTAAAAATAGAATGATTTTATTTTGGCACAAACTAATAACAGAAAATGGTAAAGTATCGAGTCAGTTATATAATATTATACATGCAATGCACGAAACGGGCGCATTTCACTCGAAGTGGCTAAATTTTATCAAAACTACACTAAATGATCTAGGGTTGACATATATCTGGACATCTCAAAAAGTGACTACTCTAGAACGACAAAAACTTAAACATATTATAACACAAACGCTTAATGACCAGTTTATTCAAAAGTGGTATGCCGATATCGAAAAAAGTAGTAGAGGACAAAATTATCTATTATTTAAATCTAATTTTGGTTTTGAAAATTACTTAACTCAATTAAACAAGAGGGATCGTGTTGTGTTTTGCAAATTTCGCTCGTCAAACTTTCCGCTGCCCCTGGAAACTGGCCGTTGGATGGGAATTCCTCGAGAGGAAAGAGAATGTACTTTTTGTAATAGAAATGAAACAGGAGATGAATTTCATTATTTGTTTAAATGTCAACAAGAATCCATACGCCAGATTAGGGAAAAATTTATTCCAAAATATTATTACACCAATCCAAATGTTGATAAAATGAAAGGAATGTTCACAATATGTAACAAACAATTAATCAAAAGGGTTAGTACATTTCTTGTAAAACTGCAAATAATTATAAAAAAATAACAATTGAAATAAATCAGTATGTCAAAAATACTATACTTTGCATTATGATTATGGCAGTGAAGATAATTTGCTGTGAAAATTGAGTATCCAATACATATATGACTAATGCTGATAAATCTGGTCATATATATTCTTCTGTGTCACATGCATGAACTAATGCGGAATCTGTTCATGTGTAATCTACTCTCACTCGTGTGAACTAATGCTGAATCTGTTCACATGTAATCTACATGTGTGAAATAATGCTAAATCTGTCCTTGTATAATACTACTGTTTCACATGTATGAAATGAGGATGTGTAATCTTACTGTTTCACATGTATGAAATAATTATGTGTAAACTTACTGTTTCACATGTAAGAAAATAATGTTGAATCTGTCAAGTATAACCTTACTGTTACTTTGTAACAATACATCTGATACATATGTACATCAAACAATATGAAATATTGCTGAATCTATCTATGAAATATTGCTGAATCTATCTAAGAAATATTGCTGAATCTATCTATGAAATATTGCTGAATCTGTCTATGAAATAATGCTGAATCTGTCAATGAAATAATGCTTAATCTGTCCATGTGTAATCTACTCTCTCTGTCATGTTTTATTTTGATTGATGTTATTTTGTTTGACCTCTTGTTACACACTTTGTGTGTCAGAGCGTAATAAAAAAAAATCTTGAAATCTTGAATTAAAGTTGGTAACGCCCTGTGACCCTGTGTCCTTGTGGCATTGCTGTAAAGTTGTCAGTACAAGATAAGAATTGCAATTGTCCCTGTTTACAAAGACTATCCTATCGTTAACCACCCCACCATAACTCACAAACCGACACTTTGGAGTTCGGAAGGTTTGCTATAATATAATTCAATACCAACGTTTTTTTCTGATGGATGTGTTCTGCATGTCCCTGTGAGCTGTCAAATGATATATAATGTAAGACACGGCGAATTTCATGTCGAGTTTGATGACTGGTGTGTAGCTGAAAATCAATCTATCAAACTCACAGTTATGTTATCATTAATTGGAAAAATGACCAACATCCTTGACCCTTTATTGGGCTCAAAGCTCAACGATTACATTTTACAGAGTGTTCCTCACTTTGTCTACGCCAAACAGTGCTCGGCCAGCGACTGATCAAGGAGTGTAATATAATCGATGAACCGATGAAGACGATGATAAGTACATTCCACTGACACTGAACCATACGTTGCGATTGATCACGTTCATATATCTAAAAAAACAAAACAATTCCGAGTGTCATTGTAACCCGACCTCCAGCGATAAGGTTTCAGAATGTACCGTGATTCAGGACTTGTCCACTGTGTCGTTGGCGACCTACAAACGTTCCTAGATATGACGGGAGACATCATGGTGTGTCATATGTGGTGCCAGGACTTGTCCACTGTGTAGTTGGCGACCTACAAACGTTCCTAGATATGACGGGAGACATCATGGTGTGTCATATGTGGTGCCAGGACTTGTCCACTGTGTCTTTGGCGACCTACAAACGTTCCTAGATATGACGGGAGACATCATGGTGCGTCATATGTGGTGCCAGGACTTGTCCACTGTGTCGTTGGCGACCTACAAACGTTCCTAGATATGACGGGAGACATCATGGTGTGTCATATGTGGTGCCAGGACTTGTCCACTGTGTAGTTGGCGACCTACAAACGTTCCTAGATATGACGGGAGACATCATGGTGTGTCATATGTGGTGCCAGGACTTGTCCACTGTGTCTTTGGCGACCTACAAACGTTCCTAGATATGACGGGAGACATCATGGTGCGTCATATGTGGTGCCAGGACTTGTCCACTGTGTCGTTGGCGACCTACAAACGTTCCTAGATATGACGGGAGACATGGTGTGTCATATGTGGTGCCAGGACTTGTCCACTGTGTCGTTGGCGACCTACAAACGTTCCTAGATATGACGGGAGACATCATGGTGTGTCATATGTGGTGCCAGGACTTGTCCACTGTGTCTTTGGCGACCTACAAACGTTCCTAGATATGACGGGAGACATCATGGTGCGTCATATGTGGTGCCAGGACTTGTCCACTGTGTCGTTGGCGGCCTACAAACGTTCCTAGATATGACGGGAGACATGGTGCGTCATATGTGGTGCCAGGACCTGTCCACTGTGTCGTTGGCGACCTACAAACGTTCCTAGATATGACGGGAGACATGGTGTGTCATATGTGGTGCCACAAACGATTAACCTTCCGTAGCACCTGGTTTCGGTTCTGAATATGGATTGTCGTCTGGTGTGTAGACGCTGTCGTATACCTTTCATTATATTATTTTCCACGACTTTTCCTTTCTATGGGGGTAGTACAGTCTAATTGTGATATCACCTTTATTTTTTATGAACACCTTGGAATGAAAATACCCACCTGACAAGCTACAACTAGCATATTTTAACCTCCTCTTATATTATTACCATGTATAATTTATATAATATTAGAACGGTCATAAAAGATATATTGATGACACTGGAGATGTTATGCATCTTTCGACGATTGAGACGACCTTGCAATATATATAATGTTTATACCTATAGGAAAACCACTAAATGACATCATATTGTAAACCAATGTTAGACATGTATATATATCGTAGAACAACGTCTGATATTACATTTCCGAACATTTCCGTCATTTTTGTACAGACAATTTTATATTACAGGTTTCTAAATTTCATAAATATTTCTACTGGCGATATATAACGTTTAATAATGACAATAGAATTGATATCATCTTACTGCGACAAATAACAATTTTAGTTTACACCTTTAACTTATCAATCAGAAAACAGGGTTAGTATGGACAAATAACAATGAGAATTGTCAATTGCGTCGTCAAAAAAGTCTTGACGTTTTCTTGTTGTGACATCTCAATACAACATTCCTGGTATCAACATGTTTTGGTGGGAGACGGACTTTCTGCTCACGAAGCCCATTTTGTAAAAGAAGAACGTATTATTAAACAGGACATGCGTCGTTTCTTGATAAAGTCAAATGCATATAGAGGATATTAGATCTTACATATTAGATTGATGATAGAGTTCTGATTTTTTCATATAAGCGGGCCAAAATCTGAAATAATTAAGAAGAAAATAATTATAAAGGAAAACGAAAGAAAAATTTATTATATCATATGACGTACTTAACATTGTTTCCCCGTTACATAATTTGTGTTCGTCGTCGCTTGTTTATCATCACAATTCTGTTACCAAATCACTCCAATTCCAAATTAGGTCAAATATACAGGCACATGAGAAAATAGTCCAACAAACCAATGCAATTCTCAATTGACTTTTTACTGAATACAGCTATCACATATACCTGGAAACTTATTATTCGCAATAATGGAGACCTCTTTCTTTCGCTGCTGGTAAAACCAGAGGATGGTAAGTTTGGAACCTTGTCCGTGCTGAACCAAGAAGTGGTCCACCAAACATCGTGTTCCACCAAACATCGTGGTCCACAAAACATCGTGTTCCACCAAACATCGTGGTCCACCAAACATCGTGGTCCACCAAACATCGTGTTCCACCAAACATCGTTGTCCACCAAACATCGTGGTCCACCAAACCTCGTGGTCCACCAAACATCGTGTAACATCGTGTTCCACCCAACATCGTGGTCCACCAAACATCGTGTAACATCGTGTTCCACCCAACATCGTGGTCCACCAAACATCGTGTTCCCCCAAAAATCGTGGTCCACCAAAAATCGTGGACCACCAAACATCGTGTTCCACCAAACATTGTGGTCCACAAAACATCGTGTTCCACCACACATCGTGGTCCACCAAACATCGTGGTCCCCCAAACATCGTGTAACATCGTGTTCCACCAAACATCGTTGTCCACCAAACATCGTGTTCCACCAAAAATCGTGGTCCACCAAAAATCGTGGTCCACCAAACATCGTGTTCCACCAAACATCGTGTTCCACCAAACATCGTTGTCCACCAAACATCGTGGTCCACCAAACATCGTGGTCCACCAAACATCGTGTTTATCTACCGGGAAATAGATGACAATGTTTCCGATTGCGTTACATGTGTTTGTTAAGTGTCATCAGATTGCTATTTGTAACACATGTACTGGCGTCTTTTACGCTCTGTAGGCTCGATCACCAATCATTTGCATCATTTAGAGGGGAGGAATGTTCTGGTAATTGAGAGTTTGGATCATATCACTGGGATGCAATAGTGTTTGCTGCCATATACACCTGCAGTGGTGGTCATTATTTTCATGAAGTGATTAAATGTGCTTAAATGATCTTTTCCTTAAACCATCTGTCTATCCCTTAAGAATTGATTCTCGAACGTAGCTTTATAGAAAGAATATCTAGGTTAACAGTAGCTTGCTGGTCGTTCATAATATGTAAATTTTCCCAGATCATCTACTCAGGTTGACAGAATTTTCCCACAGTTTTGTAGTTCACTGCGTTGACGCCCCTACGGTTTGTACCTTGACGTGTATTTATTTTGTCTTTCATTGAATTCAAGGTATGATTCCGAGAACGCATTTCAACACAAAATCACGCTGATTCTATCAAATACGGTCAACCACCAGCAACCACTTTAGATAACTATTACAACCTGGTGTCGTATATCATATCAGATTAGGTATGATGTCATCATTTGCATAATAGTTGGCAGTGACACAGACTGCGTGTCCATACTTATGTTAAACGTTATCGTTCTAAAACGTACTTGAGCTATTAATATTTTTAATGCTTAAAATGAGCTTTAAACTAGTTCTTTTCTTCCTATTTCTATCTAACCGCTGCTCTGCAAATTTCACGATGAATTAAAATATCGAATACAGTTTGACATTAACAAAAAAGGATGCAACATATCTTTTAAAAAATATGATTGGGGAGGAAAATCACCAGTAGATTTCTTATTAAATTATTCGACACAATGATATAAAAATATTCTTTTAAAAATGTCTTTGAATTTTATTCTTTTGCTCCATTACGTCTTTAGAAATATACTCCATTCAAAATAATTAAATGTCGTGTAAAATGCTCTATTTGATAATAATAAAAAAATAAAGTTCGCACGCACCATTTATAAAGATCCAGAATACAACAGGCATCCCAATGTACTAAATGGATGTCACGCGTCAATCTGTTGCAATAATCCAATTATGTCATCCGTTTTAATGGGCACAACGCGGAGTATAGCGTTACTAGTTAGGATGGGACGAAAACTATAGCGTGTGTCACTTAACTTCTCAAAGGACAGGACGAAACGGACAAAAAAATATTGACAATGTTAAAAAGATGTGTTAGCTTAATGACGTTAAGTATTTTCTGTCTTCGTTAACGCTTACACATTTAAACACGATTCTATTTTAGACAGCGCTTGTTCGATGATGTGTATAGTCCCCATGGACATCAGATGTGATATTCAGCTGATCCCATAGTTTAACCAATCACCCATAGGTAATATAGGAACAACAGGGAAAGAGAAATATCTTAACTCAAGGTTAAGAGGTTTATTTGTCAAGAACAATACATTAAGGTATTTTTCACACTAAAAATTGACACAAATCAGCCTTCAAATGTTGCATTCCTATTGTAATTCAGTGATAATGGCGTCCCAGTATTCTGAGTGTGTAGAATGAAACTTGTCTCTGAATTCGATAGCGATATTCTAGTACCGCCAAATTCGCCGCTATGTGTGTATGATAGGCAATCCTCTTGGTTTGATTCATATGCTTAAGTACTCCATATGAATGATTTTAAATGAATATTTCTCAAACTGAATCGAAAAGTGAAAGATAATGTAATTGAATGGGAAATGTGAATTATCTTATTATATTTACATTTGCTCTACATGGTCACTTTATAACACTACCAAGGACAGGTCCGTATTATGAGACCATAACACAGGCGTAGTGATGACTCCACAGGTCCGACTAGCTACCGGATCGCTATTCCCCTTCGCACTAACGAGCAGATAAGCAAAGAAAAACCACTATGAATCAATAAAGTTCACCGCTTTATGTAAGACTATTATAAAATGTGCATAAGATCTTTTGATTGATTAAATAAGGGAAATTTTATCGATATTTTTTGTGTTTATTTCCACGAAATATATTTTTACGGGGAAGGTCACGAGACAACATTCCGTGAGCAATCCCATGTGTTATTCTAACTCTTGAACAAACACTGCGCAATTCGAATTTAAAAGTACATCGTGAACTAAGAAATGAAAATTTTAAAAAAATATAAAAATGCAAATATAAGCATAAAACAGCATCCTGATCCGTGTTATGGTCCTATAACACAGAACAGGATTGCAGACAAATAATCATAACGCGCGTTATTCATCATAAAAATCAGGGGTAACGGAGGCGATATCTTCGACAATGAGATTTAAGTAATTCCTATGTATAACATTACCCTGCCACCTTATAGCCCTACCAAATTCTGTTAGAACTCTTATCAACATGTCATGACCTGATGGTTGATTTCCATGACGTCGTGTTAGGTACAAATGACCTTTCCTGAGAGACAGATATTCTATTTATTGTTCCATTTGCACAATAAAATACAGTTGTATGTTGATTTAAATGTATATAGTGGTAATGCCCTAGATGCATAAACTTCCTAAAAGTGACATTTCTGGGTGTATGTACGTCAGACAAACTGAATAAAGCGCGATAGTTCGCTATGTTTGTAAAGCTATGGTATCCATGCACACATGAATGCCGCTTCAATTTACTTGGATGTTTATGTTTAAATTTAATACCTTTTTAAACATCGATTTGTTTTTAAAAATCAAGTTATTTATGATATATTATTTCCGTAAGTAGGTATAAAAAGGAAGAGCAAATTTGACAAGATGTAGGAATAGACATCGACGTTCCATTATTACATCAAACTGAATACATCAATCAAAGACATTCTTGGTTTTAAGAATCCCACTGTTCTTTGGTAGGGTTACATACGTTATGTATGTCATATATATAGGCATTAAAAGTCACTGACCTCATGTATGTCAGGCATGGATAGAGACAAACGATGGCATACATAGACATGATGAATGTCATGTCTATGCGCAGTAAAGGTCATGCATACAGTTCATCAATAACATGTATAAACGTCATGAATGACATACATAGACGTCCTAAATACATTTATCACAAAACTGACCAATAAAACTATGCCATGGGGCAGTGTTATAAATATGGTTTTACACGTGTAATAAAACCTTAGGTACAGTAATTGGTCAAAACCGTGGTAACATATTCCTATGCCACTAAAGGTACTACTTTTATTTACCATACCACATGATACATTTAATGTTAGTTTAAATGAATTGAACTGATTTTTTGTTATCATTATTTTCATTGCTTTTAGAATTGTTCATTATACAAAAAATAAAAAGAGAAAACCATATTGAACTACTTTGCACTGTGCGGAACGACAATGACCCGAGTACTTTTGGTTTTAACTTTATAGAGTCTGCTGAGAACACATAATTGTTAATTATAAATGTTATCTGATAAATATAATCTTACACGAGTGTCCATGTCAATTTGAATTTATTAAACTCGTTCAATATTTTCAATATGACATGGACACTCATGAAATATCCTCTATTTCTCTTGTGTCATAAATATCCTGTCCAACATGGCAGTAGGTTAGCAGTGTACAGTAGAGGGTTGTGGCCATGGTGATATTTTTGTTAAATGGCTAACGCCTGTATAATGATATGTAAAAAATAAATTAAAAAAACTGTACTAAAATTGGTATAAGCATGATGAAGTGGGCTATGTGAGCTTCACATTTGTAAAAAAGAAAGAAGATTTCTTTGGTTCGAGAATAAAATTTTGGCCATAATCCGAAAGGGTGCGTACACATGAAAAGCTGGCTTTACAGGAGGTAAAATTTTGACAACAGCACACGACCCAAAATTGCAAAAAATCAAGTTTTACAACTTTACTGGGACCCAGATAATTCTGCAACCAGGTAGGTAATCTTTAATTTCAGGCAGAGCTTAGGAAAAAAATTACTAGTTGCGGGGGTCAAATGTTGGGTTAAAAATAGCATTTTTTGGTAATTTTTGATGTGGTAACCATGGTTTTCACACAAGTGGCATACATAGAAAAAAGAGGTTTATACACTTCTCAGTGCTTTATATGTATTGTAAATGTAATGCAGTTTACAAATATATATATACATGTATACATGTGTTGTGTAGGGTAAATCCGCTGTGTTTACATTTTTCGACATGTGCCTTGTTTATCAGTTTCGGGCCATTTCTACTGTATTCTGCTACCTAGGGCTTAGGAGTCTGTTTATCACGGGAGATCACACTGGAGCCGTTTCACACGTACTCGTTGACAAATCACTCGGCTGAGGTATATAACCAGAAGTTGAAATGACTGTTATAGATAAAAACTCTAAAATATAGATGTCTCATTAGCTATATAGGACTTATTAATGTAGTACATTATGAACATTCAATGATTTATGAAATAGAAAGTATCGATTGCACGGCGCCACGCCTGGACTTCTTTTATTGGTCTCAGTAAGCATTTCTGTGCACTTAATTGGCCACGT
The DNA here is from genome assembly GCF_002113885.1 of Mizuhopecten yessoensis. Lineage (NCBI taxonomy): Eukaryota > Metazoa > Mollusca > Bivalvia > Pectinida > Pectinidae > Mizuhopecten > Mizuhopecten yessoensis. The sequence goes on from NW_018408167.1 coordinate 27,761, forward strand.
GTAAGTGTAATGTATTTTGTTCATGTTCGTTATTTACATGAAATGGCGATCTGGAGTCAATGATGCTGCTAGAGGCAACATGAAGACTACCACCTATGGACTTATGATATAGTTATCCTATCCTTCACGATTTTATTATAACCTCAAACGACAACACGCTCATAACGTAGTTTAAACAAGTCTTTACTTTTTAACCTATATTTCAGTGTGCATAACAAAAGAATCTTGCAACAAGCAAACTGCTTATCTAATTTCGAATCCAGAATAATTCCGCGAGATACAAGTATGATGGTGCCCTGTAAATGGCCGTAGAAATAAACACGAGGCTGACGATGCATTGTCAGGAGACATCGTTTATTCCGATGAATACAAAATACGTGGTTTTGATAATTCCATGATATGTTGTGTCAACAAAACCACGAGACTCCATGCTAATGATACCACGAGACTCCATGCTAATGATACCAAGAGACTCTATGCTAATGATACCACGAGACTCCATGCTAATGATACCAAGAGACTCCATGCTAATGATACCACGAGACTTCATGCAAATGATACCTCACGGCTCCATGCTAATGATACTACGAGACTCCATGCTAATGATACCACGAGACTCCATGTTAATGATACCACGAGACTCCATGCTAATGATACCAAGAGACTCCATGCAAATGATACCACAAGATATCATGCTAATGATACCACGAGACTCCATGCTAATGATCCCTATGGACAATATTTTAACAATACCACGAGACTCCATGCTAATGATCACTATGGACAATATTTTAATAATACCACGAGACTCCATGCTAATGATCCCTATAGACGATATTTTAACAATACCACGAGACTCACTGCTAATGATTCCGAGGTACACTATTTTAACAATACCACGAGACTCCATGCTAATGATCCCCATGGACAATATTTTAACAATACCACGAGACTCCATGCTAATGATCCCTTTGGACAATATCTTAACAATACCACGAGACTCCATGCTAATGATCCCTATGGACAAT
>NW_018408167.1:35499-128764 GCF_002113885.1 Mizuhopecten yessoensis
TGTGATGATATTGTGTTATCTTGATTATGTCCCCTTGTGGAACTCTCGAGTTGGAGGCAATAAAAGCGGTTCGTTTTGCGGTGGTATTCAAGCATGGCGTGTTATTTGTTTACGCTACAAGAAAGATCACTTTAGAAAGTGATAACAGCACAACCACGAGACTCACTGCTAATGATTCCGAGGTACACTATTTTAACAATACCACGAGACTCCATGCTAATGATCCCTATGGACAATATTTTAACAATACCACGAGACTCCATGCTAATGATCCCTATGGATAATATTTTAACAATACCACGAGACTCCTTGCTAATGATTCCGAGGTACAATATTTTAGCAATACCACGAGACTCCATGCTAAAGATTCCGAGGAACAATATTTTAACAATACCAGGAGACTCCATGCTAATGATCCCTAGGGACAATATTTTGACAATACCACGAGACTCCATGCTAATGATCCCTTTGGACAATTTCTTAACAATACCACGAGACTCCGTGCTAATGATTCCGAGGTACAATATTTTAACAATACCACGAGACTCCATGCTAATGATTCCGAGGTACAATATTTTAGCAATACCACTAACAACCAAGTGTGATGTCCATTTAAATGACACGTAGCCCTGTTGCCATGCGCGACGTAATGAGAATATGGCGCAAAAATACGCTTCTATATCCCGCACTAATTCGATGCAGTAATATTTTAACTTTTGTAGGTACTTTTAAATTATAATAAAAAGAGGCTATATATACGCATGAAAAATATCAGTATACTGCCATACTCATGAAAGATGCAAAGTATCCAACGTGGAGCCATTTAAAATCCTCTATGTGATGATATGACTTCAAAGTATCTGTAGTTACAACCCACAAACTTAGATTTTATAATGTCACTCCAACCACGACAAGTTGGTTAATTAGTAAAAAAAACAGTTCGCAATGGCCGAATGAAAGATCGGTTCGTGATATGATGTTTCCATTCTTCTACCTGACCTTAACTTTACACAGTTGTTATTTGTAATTAGCTCTTTATGTCTAATACATTTAGATGATGTTACCAGTCTCATCAACTGTGTATAAATGGCAAGATCATAAAAAAACGTGACGCATGTTAATTTGAATATCATGAAATGTTCCATCTACACGCTTTTAATCATCAAAAATGTTCATAAAACGGAACGCATCAACGTCTGCTGATGCAAATACCCTTTCCGAAACCAACCAAAAACATTATTTTAAGTCCACGTTGGAATGCCGATATGCTGTTGAAACATGTTATCAAAAATTGAAAAAAATATCATTGTTATCCGTTGTATTTTGTTCTTCCTAACAGATGAAAACCAAATTGGTTTTCTTGCAAAATCTCCAGGTTTGGCCAATTTTGTCCATTTTCGATAATTGAAGTGTCGTGTAACAGTAAGATAGTAAGTTTTATTGACATCAAATAATCGGAAAGATGTGCTCAGAGTAACAATACCATGCTACATCATCTAACAAAACCAATATACAAATACAGCAATCTATTCCTATAGCAATTTCGAAAAATAATGATATTGTAGCCCGCGTGTGTTTTGTCAATTTGGTCAACCACGTAGAAATCTAACAAGTCTTATTTCAAAAAAAGGTAAGGGAGACATAAAAAAAAAATTAAAAAAAATGAAATTAACCATACACAACCAAACAGGAAAAAACACTTCACCCTAAAAACATTTTAAGGCGAAACATGGCGCAAGGGATTTAGGACGAAACGACCTGACACTCATCTTTCCACCCATAACGTTCTGCATTTCTACCTAGCTTCACGTTGTTAAAAATGGGACAATGTTTATTTTCACAAATTCCATCCCCCTTAACACACATGTCCACCGCTGTAATAATAATTACAAACACTTCAAATCCTCTGACAGTAATTTTGACGAGATTTTATTAATACGGCCGCGCAAATAACGAACAGTCGCTATTTGTTTACAATCGGGGTTTTCCCAACGGGCGGTAACTCATACCGAAAATGACGCCATGATTAGGGGGAAGTTAGCCGATGTTTGCCGACTTCATTATATTTGGAAAACCTTAAGACTTTTGAAAATGCGCAAAGAGAATAAGACCAGTTGTTGTGGAAGGGTATGCGTCGTCGTCTTCTTCCTCCGCGACACTTGTCACGTACAGTGTGAATCTAGGTGAATCTCAGTAATGTTGGTCCTCAAACGGAGAGCCGGAACACTTACAACGAAACAGCAAGACACACTAATGATTTAGAAAAATGGCATGTTCCCCAAAGCTGTCATACTTGCAACCATTAAACTTGTTTTTGATTATCATCACCCAACATCTCACGAGAATCCGGTGTTGTAAATTTCTCCATCAGCAGTCGCCATCAACTAAGGAAATCATGACATTCACAGAAAGTTCTAGAATACCGATCAACACCGTGCAATGGGAATGGAGAGGTGTATCAAGAAAGGAGATTGGAACACTCACGCTTACCTTACAGCTTAGCAGTAAGGTAAGCCGTCTCTGTTGTTCCTGTTATAAGTAAAGGTCGTGGAAAGCGGCTAATGTAGAAGGTTCTGTAATGTCTTTGGCTTCAAGTCCAGGAAGCGACATTGATAAGATCTCCAATTAATCAAGCCTCTTATGAAAACAAAAACAAGCCGGCCAGGAGGAGGCGCTGCTTGTTTCCCACAGGAACACCTCCAGTCTGCTGGGAAATCTTGTCATTGAACTCAGCAAAGACATTGTCAACCAGAAACTCATTCATTATCATGTTTGCCTTTAACGTCTTTTCTTCGAAGCATATGATCAAGGTTAACAACATATATTGTATAGCCTTTCTTGGAAAAGACTCATGACAAGGTATTGTATTTTATTTAATCCGTTTTCTGGTTTTCATTTTGAAAAATATAATAATAATAATAAACTGTACTTCTCGAGTATAAAATACATGGTTGACTAATCTTCCATACGACCCTCTTGTTAGTAAAATACATATGTTTAGTTCAAAAATACATATTTTTGTTTTTACTTCAAACGCTATTTCTAATTTTATATTACAGTTATCTTTTACTGAAAATAGCATAGTATGCATAAAATTTCATAAAAAATTGTTTCGTCAGTGAAATGACATAAGCCTGGGTTACATAAATGCTAATATAGGAACATACGGCATAAACAATATATTAAGGTCGAATAAGGAGCTACTATCAAGGAAGGTTAAGGAGTTACTATCAAGGTAGGTTAAGGAGTTACTATCAAGGTAGGTTAAGGGTAGGTTAAGGAGTATCAGAGTTACTATCAAGGTAGGTTAAGAGTTACTATCAAGGTAGGTTAAGGAGTTACTATCAAGGAAGGTTAAGGAGTTACTATCAAGGTAGGTTAAGAGTTACCATCAAGGTAGGTTAAGGAGTTACTATCAAGGTAGGTTAAAGAGTTACTATCAAGGTAGGTTAAGGAGTGACTATCAAGGTAGGTTAAGAGTTACTATGTAGGTAGGTTAAGGGGTTATTATCAAGGTAGGTTAAGGAGTTACTATCAAGGAAGGTTAAGGAGTTACTATCAAGGTACGTTAAGGAGTTACTATCAAGGTAGGTTAAAGAGTTACTATCAAGGTAGGTTAAGGAGTGACTATCAAGGTAGGTTAAGAGTTACTATGTAGGTAGGTTAAGGAGTTTTTTTAATGTTGGTTAAGGAGTTACTATCAAGGTAGGTTAAGAGTTACTATGTAGGTAGGTTAAGAGTTACTATCAAGGTAGGTTAAGGATTTACTATCAAGGTAGGTTAATGAGTTACTATCAAGGAAGATTGAGAGTTACTATCAAGGTAGGTTAAGGAGTTATTATCAAGGCAGGTTAAGGAGTTACTATCAAGGTAGGTTAAGAGTTATTATCAAGGTAGGTAAAGGAGTTACTTTCAAGGGAGGTTAAGGAGGTACTATCAAGGTAGGTTAAGAGTTACTATCAAGGTAGGTTAAGAGTTATTATCAAGGTAGGTAAAGGAGTTACTTTCAAGGTAGGTTAAGGAGTTACTATCAAGGTAGATTGAGAGTTACTATCAAGGTAGGTTAAGGAGTTTCTATCAAGGTAGGTTAAAGAGTTACTATCAAGGTAGGTTAAGGGTAGCTTAAGAAATATCAACGGCATTTCTTAGACAGTGATATATAGTATTGAGTAAGTTTCCACTGTTGAAAAGAAAAATCATATTCTTCAGGTAAAATATGCCAGTTATTAATACTGGCGATAACGTATTGTCTATAATAAAAATGTTTTGACACTTTGAACACATTTTCACGTACAAGTATTGTATTTCTACTGTGGACATCTCTCGCAATGTATACAATGTTAGATAAATATTCAGGAACAAGCTGACACTCATCTAATTAGTTCATACATTTCATGAGGAGTATCAAATGGTATATATAAAACTGTTCTGGATACAACCTGCCCATTAAAATTGTGTGCATCCTGCCCATACTGTACATACAGTATGAAAAATACGGGAAAACACGGGAATTGAAAAAAATGGTCTTGCTTAGTATTGCAGAGAATTATTAGTTTGGCAAAAAGATCGAACAAGATTATCAGTTATTTGTTTGAAATCAAAAGAACGGTGTGTTCTTATTAGCATTATAATAATAATGATAATAATTCGAGGCTTTTTCACAACCGAGTTCGCAGGTCGTCTCAAAGCGGTTCACAAATTATTAGCCTTGCCCAACCACGTACTCATTTACAGCTGAGTAGAATGGAACAAGCGTAGTAAAGTATCTTTCTCAAAGATACAACACAGTGCCATGCCGTGACTCGAACCCGCAACCATTCGGTTACGAGCCCGGCGTCCTACCACTAGACTACCGTGCCAGTAAATAAACTGTAAGTCGGGCATTCCGGTATAATGAGCATCATTTTCTCACCTGAACAAAAAGTTGTAGTAATGAATAGCTATCTGTGTATTCTATGGTGGCTGATATATGACATTTCGTCTTTTCGCTTTGTCGCCCGCGAAATAACGCCAAGCGAAATAACGAAATAATGAAATAACGCCAAAGCGCCAAAGCGAAAAGACGCCAAAACGCCAAAGCTAAATAACGAAATAACGCCAAAAGGAGGGAGAAAAGACGCCATTTTATCTCTTCGCTCTGTCGTTATTTTCACTTCCGTACGTTATTTAGCTTCTTTAATAATTGTTCTCTTTCTTACACAGCGGACACATCTAAATCAGTTAAAGAAGTAACGGTGAAGTCTGTCTCGACTTCACCGACAGGCGCGTAAGAGTATGGAGACAACCCGGGGAGAGGTTCCAGGCAGGTCACGTTGTGGAACATGACCGATATGGCGGAGGTTCAGTGATGGTGTAGGGAGGCATAAACCTTCGTGGGAAAACTGACCTCCATGTCTTCCATTATGGTACCGTTACAGCCCGGATTTACTGCGATGAAATCCTTGATGCCTATGTCAGACCCTACGTTGGCGCTATCGGCCCTGACTTCATCCTTATGGGCCACATGATAGAGCAAGGGTGACTGAGCAGTATCTACAGCAAGAGACTATTCAATGAATGGATTGGTCAGCCCACTCGCTGGGTCTAAATCCCATCGAGCATGTGTGGAACATGCTGCAGACAGCTCTCTCTGCCAGAAATGTTCAGCTAAGAACGCTCCAGGAGCTGGGAACAGCTTTGGTAGCTGAGTGGAACGCTATCCAACAAAACCGGATACGTGATATCATTTAGGACATGCGCAGACGTTGTGAAACTATAATTGATGGTCATGGGCGTCACACTTGATACTAAAACAGTTTCTGTTTATTTAGGATGAGTTTNTTTAAGTTTTTTAGTGAATACCTCGTTGTTACCAATTTTAAGGGTAACCATTTTCTTACGATTTTGGAATTTTTGCATGCTGATGAATTAAAAGAACAATCAATTTTTAAAAAATGATCACCGAATAAACCAAATAAAATATTTATTTTCACATATGCTCAAAAATAAAAGTGATCCTTAGCAAAATGTGAGTAGTATATAATAATTAATATGTTTGAACCCTGTGATATCCTCCATGACTAAATGGGTTTCGTTAATTGTCATGTGAGTAGTATATATATGTTTGAACCCTGTGATATCCTCCATGACTAAATGGGTTTCGTTAATTGTCATGTGAGTAGTATATATATGTTTGAACCCTGTGATATCCTCCATGACTAAATGGGTTTCGTTAATTGTCATGTGAATAATATATATATATATATGTTTGAACCCTGTGATATCCTCCATGACTAAATGGGTTTCGTTAATTGTCATGTGAATAGTATATATATATGTTTGAACACTGTGATATCCTCCATGACTAAATGGGTTTCGTTAATTGTCATGTGAGTAGTATATATATATATTTGAACCCTGTAATTTCCTCCATGACTAAATGGGTTTCGTTAAATATCATGTGAGTAGTATATATATGTTTGAACACTGTGATATCTTCCATGACTAAATGGGTTTCGTTACTTGTCATGTGAGTAGTATATATATATATTTGAACCCTGTAATTTCCTCCATGACTAAATGGGTTTCTTTTATTGTCATATGTGTAGTATTTATATGTTTGAACCCTGTGATATCCTCCATGACTAAATAGGATTCGTTAATTGTCATGTGAGTAGTATTATATTTTTAAACCCGGTGATATCCTCCATGACTAAATAGGATTCGTTAATTGTCATGTGAGTAGTATTATATTTTTAAACCCGGTGATATCCTCCATGACTAAATAGGATTCGTTAATTGTCATGTGAGTAGTATTATATTTTTAAACCCGGTGATATCCTCCATGACTAAATGAGTTTCGTTAATTGTCATGTGAGTAGCATATGTATATGTTTGAACCCTGTGATATCTTCCATGACTAAATGTGTTTCGTTAATTGTCATGCGAGTAGTATATATATAACTATGTTTGAACCCTGTGATATCCTCCATGCCTAAATGGGTTTCGTTAATTGTCATGCGAGTAGTATATATATAACTATGTTTGAACCCTGTGATATCCTCAATGACTAAATGGGTTTCGTTTATTGTCATGTGAGTAGTATATATATATATTTGAACCCTGTAATTTCCTCCATGACTAAATGGGTTTCTTTAATTGTCATATGAGTAGTATATATATGTTTGAACCCTCTGATATCCTCCATGACTAAATGGGATTCGTTAATTGTCATGTGAGTAGCATATGTATATGTTTGAACCCTGTGATATCTTCCATGACTAAATGGGTTTCGTTAAATATCATGTGAGTAGTATATTTATGTTTGAACCCTGTGATATCCGTTAATTGTTATGTGAGTAGTATATATATGTTTGAACACTGTGATATCTTCCATGACTAAATGGGTTTCGTTAATTGTCATGCGAGTAGTATATATATAATTATGTTTGAACCCTGTGATATCCTCAATGACTAAATGGGTTTCGTTTATTGTCATGTGAGTAGTATATATATATATATGTTTGAACACTGTGATATCTTCCATGACTAAATGGGTTTCGTTACTTGTCATGTGAGTAGTATATATATATATTTGAACCCTGTAATTTCCTCCATGACTAAATGGGTTTCTTTAATTGTCAGGTGAGTAGTATATATATGTTTGAACCCTTTGATATCCTCCATGACTAAATGGGTTTCTTTAATTGTCATATGAGTAGTATATATATGTTTGAACCCTGAGAAATCCTCCATGACTAAATGGGTTTCTTTAATTGTCAGGTGAGTAGTATATATATGTTTGAACCCTTTGATATCCTCCAGGTTAAATGGGTTTCGTTAATTGTCATGCGAGTAGTATATATATAACTATGTTTGAACCCTGTGATATCCTCCATGACTAAATGGGTTTCTTTTATTGTCATATGAGTAGTATTTATATGTTTGAACCCTGTGATATCCTCCATGACTAAATTGGTTTCGTTGATTGTCATGTGAGTAGTATATATGTTTGAACCCTGTGATATCCTCCATCGTGGGTTTTATTTCAGTGTCAATGCAACATACCTTTTTAAACCGCTGTTTTTGCCATTGAATGTTGCTTTTATTGTGTTGATTATTCTTATTTTGCGTTCAATTATTTTGCGTTCACAATTATTTTATGTTTTTTTGCTAAAAAACATCAAAATAATTGTGAAATGCACTAATGTAACGGTTCCTGACTTGGAGCATGTATATTTTATAGTTAAAGTATCAGGGTGTTAATGTTTATGTTCATGCTCCAAGTCAGGAACCGTTACATTAGTGCATTTCACAATTATTTTATGTTTTTTAGCAAAAAAAGGTCCAAAAAATGTATCGCCTCGCTCTGCTTGGCGAAAGATTTGATTCTACGCCCCCTCTTTCAAATATCCTAGAAACGCCCCTGAGTACATTTCCTAAGAGGTAAGTTATGTGGGACCTAATGAAGAATTGGGGAGTTGCTTCTTTGTCTCTACTTCACCCCTGAAGGTCGAGGATTGAGTAAAGATTACACCTGTTGTTCCCCCCCCCATCATGTTGTAAGAGGCGACCAATGTGAGAACCCCTGCAGAATTGGGGATTTGCTTGTGCTCTCTACTTGGAGACACAAAAGCTGTCAACATAAATCTGCTGCACCCATTGCAATTTTTGGGATTCTTATATTGTCTCTCTTCTGCCTAACTATTTTTTTTTGTTTACTAGCCCCTTCTTTGGCATTACCTTACTTTTTGCTTTAATATGGAATATTCGCCCAAGTGGGGAAAGCAATGGGTTCTGTCCCACCTACAGTTTATACAAAACTGAGTCCCCTTGGACCAAGGATGCTCAAGACTAAATAAGAAAAAAATCCCTTAATCGCTATGGTACAAGGATTTTAAAGGTATTTCCTCTATTTCCCTTATTTGGCCCCAACCTTCTGCCCCCAATGGAAGCACAGACCAAATTTAGTCAAAATCTACTGAGCCGTTCACAAATAGTAGTGTTTTAAAGGAAAAGTTGACGGACGGACGATGGACGCTGCGCCATGGCATAAGCTCACTTGCCCTTCGGCAAGGGGAGCTAAAAATGTTACCAGTTTCGTACTATCGCAAGGAGGCAATGCATGAACATAGCGCCTCCAGCAAACATGGAGGCACATCCTTATTAACCTTAGCTGTTAATAGGCCGTTAAACCAAATAAAACCAAACCAAACTGACCTAACTATTCCGTTTTGATTTCAGTCATTGTCTGGTTAACACAGAGTTTACTATGAACCAATTTCAGCAAAGTTAAATAACACAAATTAAGCAACTTTCATGTATGTTATGGGATAACGCAGTGTAATCGTCAACTTTCCAATCTCAGTCGACAGTACATATAGTGTAATTATCAACAGCTAAGCACACATGCATGTACTAACGTTAGTGTAAATTTAAACATCTCAGCAAACAGATTGGAGAGCCTCTCACTATTTCAAGTGTTAAAGACAGAAGAACCGAGTGTACATTCACTGATGCCTAGTACCAAGCTTTGTGTCCTCTGATCAGTAATGGTCAAGCTCTTCATCCCATCCTTCTCATTTTTTCACATGACAACCCTGATCGGGTGTGGTCAAGCCCTTTGTCCCCTGTTGTCATGGTCAAGCCCTGTTCCCCTGTATAAACGCAGTCGAGCCTTGTTTCTCTGATTAGTTGTGGTCAAACTTGCTGTAACATGACTCACTGGTCATGATCAAGGCCTGTGTTGTCAGGCTCTGTATCCAGATTGGTTCTGGTCAAGCCTAGTTTCAACTTATAAGTCATGGTCAAAGTGACCCCTGTGGTCATGTGTACCCAGGTTTGTTATGGTCAAGCCCAGCAATCCTTGCCAATCACAATAAAGCCCAGTGTCAATGTTTCGGTTGTTTTTAATTTGCTGTCTGGACAAGGACTTTCCCAGCTGGTATTAATGCTAAACCCAGCAAGTCATGGAACTGGTATGAAATATATAATGTACCAAAAATGTTTTCAAAAAAGCACATTTTATTTTTGAAAACAGCTGTATTTGTACATAATTATGTTTATACACAACTGCTTACCTCTACACCTTCCTCACTGTCTCTACCGAGATATCATCACACCCTACCGATATACACACATACACTTCTACATACACACACATTAATACATTCACCGCCTCACTCTCCCAATCATTTCACAACTACAGCACATTTACCATTCAAACAATACATCAAACGATAATCTGTACAAACAATACACAGAATTGTATTATAAACAAACAATATATAGAATGGTATTCTTTAGAAAACCAAATGTAAACAGTCCACGTATGTTTTAAAAAAATAAAACAGTTTCAATGTGCACTGTTTCCTGTACTAGTATATACCAGGTATATCATTTAGATCCAATATTCCCTTTTATTTATGCATGGCTCCCAGTTTACCAAAATTCAGCAATGAAAATGATGACATATTCTAATTTTCTTTTCATTGCATTATGTTAGAAAAAAAATACAAAATCAAGTAATATCAAAAGATTGTGTATAGTAAAATTGATTTGTGTATTATTCCATAACTCCTCCGAACTCATTTTTTTTTTTAGAAAACATGGACATCATGAAACAAAGGTGAAATAAAAGACTTTTTCCATGAAATTATGATACATTAAGGAATAGTATTCCAAACTATCCATAAGCCCACACCTCCAGATCAACTGTACAAAGGGCCATAACTCTCATATAGTCGCATACAAAACCTGACTTCAGTGTGTGAAACTTCCGTCCCAACAGGTACTTGCATACAAAATTTTGATATGGAAGCTGACAGTATATGGAATCTGTTGTGGAGAAAGAGTTTTGTAGTAATCAAAGGGTGGTAACTCTGTATATATTGGAGTACAAGGTTAGATTTTAGTAAAGGTCACTAAATTGTAGGCGAGTGTATTTGGGATATGTACTGGACAAAGTGAAGCACACGCTTACTAATGAATGGAGTGCAAGCCTATACCTATGTAAGGTAGTACCTGTTTGGGACTTATAACTCCAACAGTCAAACATGATATCATCACCTTGATCAAACAGTGCTACAGTGGCACAGGTGAAGCATACCCATGTTCATAAGTTATTCCTCAACCTGAACGCTGGCAGCCGACCGACAGGTGGAAAAGGCATCCCAATATTCATTTGAAGCGAAGAAATCTAAATGGAATCATTCCACCATTCATTTTTCCATGATCATAACCATTCTATTCAGAAACGCTATACTTCATTCTGAAAAGACCTCATTTTTTGAATACCCAACTTTGTATAGCACTGATAAAGAAATTGACAGGGATAGCAAATTTACCACGCCATCATGATCATGTCCTAGATGATAGATCACTGATAAAGAAGTTGTTTGGACTGGTAAATTTAGGAAGCCAAAATGTGTCCGAGACACAAGTCAATATTTATACTCATAATATCACACAAATGTCTGTGTGAATCTTCAGTAACATTACAGCAGGAGAAATTAGGTAAATGTCTCATTCAAATTCATTCCATGAAAATTAGACTTGCTTCTAGAAATGTCACTGTCCAAAACATCTTCGATACAGATAATGGGACTGTGAATCAATAATCCATCACAATATTGAAACCTGTACAAAAAAGCGAAGTCTAACAAAACCGTACGTAGATCTGGGAACATTAGTTATGTCAGGGACAGCTTCTAGTATCTCATTCTCCTAGTAACAGGTGAGGATCTCAATCTGCCAAGCTGCCATACAGAGTCCCAGTCAATAACACAAGTACAATCCCAGAAGGTTTGTATCACTATTTCTGGTACTGTCAGTATTGAACCTTTGTGTAAACTCTCGAGTTTACCAGTGTTATAATCTTCATGCTGTTCTAAACTCAGTGTCTCAGGTGAGGCTTGTGTTTAGCCATGTACCTGAAATAAAACATACATAGGTTATAAGCTTCGTCAGTCTTGCTATTATAAATACACAGAGGTAATTGACTATCGAAAAAGCAGGAAATTTCAACAACAATGTACGATGTATATACACTCTATCTCTTGTTCATTTCTATTTTTAAGCCACACTGATAATTCATGCAAACTTCATATAAACATTTTTAATTCTAAATAAGATGCTGTTCAAATTGGTTTATCTGATTTCGCTTGCAACAAAGCCATCTGGTGATGAATACATTACATTCTGTTTTAATATATAACACAACATGATGCCCATCAATAACACGTGAAGTTTATCTCCTATGTGAAATATATTTAGCCTTACTGTACATTCTACTGCTGCAGTTGAAGGAGATGTAAAAATGTGTGAATTTATAAAAAAAGGTTGACATGTGCAGAATGACGTTGTACTCATTAGAGATCTTTCAAAGAAGCTGTTGTTCAGAAAATATACTGGATTCATCAGAAATATTACAAACTCATCCAAGATTTTCCAGATAATACAAGTTGTTGTTCAGGTAAATATAGAAGAAGTACGAAATTTTACAGAAGTTAGTATGACATACTTATCAAGGATCTCCCAGACTTGTTAATTACAGAAGTTAGTATAACATACTCATCTAGGATCTCCCAGACTTGTTAATTACAGAAGTTAGTATAACATACTCATCTAGGATCTCCCAGACTTGATGATTGTCCAGAAGTTAGTATGACACACTTATCAAGGATCTCCCAGTCTTGTTGATTACAGAAGTGAGTATGACATACTTATCGAGGATCTCCCAGACTTGTTTATTACAGAAGTTAGTATGTTGTACTTATCAAGGATCTCCGAGACTTGTTGATTACAGACGTTAGTATGACATACTTATCAATGATCTCCCAGACTTGTTTGTTGTACAGAAGTTAGTATGAAAAACTTATCAAGGATCTCCCAGTCTTGTTGATTACAGAAGTCAGTATGACATACTTATCGAGGATCTCCCAGACTTGATGATTGTCCAGAAGTTAGTATGACACACTTATCAAGGATCTCCGAGACTTGTTGATTACAGAAGTTAGTATAACATACTTATGAAGGATCTCCCAGACTTTTTGATTACAGAAGTTAGTATAACATACTCATCTAGGATCTCCCAGACTTGATGATTGTCCAGAAGTTAGTATGACATGCTTATCAAGGATCTCCCAGTCTTGTTGATTACAGAAGTCAGTATGACATACTTAACAAGGATCTCCCAGACTGGTTTATTGTACAGAAGTTAGGAGGACATACTTATCAAGGATGTCCCAGACTTGTTTATTACAGAAGTTAGTATAACATACTTATGAAGGATCTCCCAGACTTGATGATTGTCCAGAAGTTAGTATGACATTCTTATCAAGGATCTCCCAGTCTTGTTGATTACAGAAGTCAGTATGACATACTTATCGAGGATCTCCCAGACTTGATGATTGTACCGAAGTTAGTATGACATCCTTATCAAGGATCTCCCAGCCTTGTTGATTACAGAAGTCAGTATGACATACTTAACAAGGATCTCCCAGACTGGTTTATTGTACAGAAGTTCGTATGACATACTTATCAATGATCTCCCAGACTTGTTAATTACAGAAGTTAGTATGTTGTACTTATCAAGGATCTCCGAGACTTGTTGATTACAGAAGTCAGTATGACATACTTAACAAGGATCTCCCAGACTCGTTTATTGTACAGAAGTTCGTATGACATACTTATCAATGATCTCCCAGACTTGTTTTTTGTACAGAAGTTAGGAGGACATACTTATCAAGGATCTGCCAGACTTGTTGATTTTACAGAAGTTAGTATGTTGTACTTATCAAGGATCTCCGAGACTTGTTGATTACAGAAGTCAGTATGACATACTTAACAAGGATCTCCCAGACTTGATGATTGTCCAGAAGTTAGTATGACATACTTATCAAGGATCTCCCAGACTTGTTGCAGGTTTGCACGGTCAAGATGGCGTTTGTTTCTGTTCAGGTTAACGACACACACATCCCACTTCTTCACATTAGTGTCAACTGGAAGTTCTGCCCACTTCAGATGGAAAGCTTTGACTATAAAGTAAAATAATAAGCTTGTTAAGCGAGAAACAAGTAGACAGAAACCCAAAGTACATTTAATCCACTATATGGCCATGATGTATTATCTTACAGAGGAAAAAAAACACAAAAAAGAAAATTGTTATAATCATACTTGGAAGAGGAGCAGTGCAAGCTGTAAACATTGTTTATGTCCAATCCTTTATTAAATATGCTTTCATTGATAATATGCCTGAAACACTATAAGACCTTGATTTATGAGACAATTTCTACAGTAAAGAATGACTTTGCAGAATCTTCAGAAACAAATTGTTTTTATTGAAGCAACCCATGGTGGGCGTAATTTCTTTTTGATTTGAATATACATTTAATGATAAATATTTGTGTCCCAAAGCCTTTCACAATCCAAGTCATACAGTCATTAACTGAGATCGTATTTTAAATTTTAACTCCTGCCAATCACACGGTGAGGTTCTTGTCAAACATGATGAAGCAAAATTATTTCAACACTAAATGATTCTTAATCAAGAGAATTAACAGCCTTGAATCACAAAGCTGACTGCTTTGGAAATCAATTTCCTGTTCAGTTGTTTTGGAAGAGAGTCCCCCAAGAGGGTCAACCCCCTATATTTGTTTAACTTTTGATACCAAAGGGCTAAGCATGCTATCACAACAATTTGATTGAAATCTGTGCAGCAGTTGGTGAGATGTTTTAGAAGCACTTTGACCCTGTTTTCTTTGCTCATAACCCCTAACAGAATCAGCCCTTCTACTTAATATATAACTTTTGATACCCATGGGCTAAGCATGCCACCACAACAAGTTGGTTAAAATTTGCCCAATAGATTGAGAATACATGTCATTTACAGCAAATTAGTAGATCTGACCTATTTTAGCCAAAAGTTCAAGTCTTTAATTTGATGAACTTTCAATCCCCATTGCCTAAAGATTCTAGCACTAAGATTAGTAAAAAATCTATAAAGAAAACTGATACTTACTCCTGGAGAAGATATCTACAGGAACACCATCCCAGGGCCATCCCTTGAACTGCCATGCTGGCCCTTGAACAAACACTGCTACAACTCGGTCCCTAAATGTACCAAAGGATACAAGTAGAATGGTTATTGTTACACATAAATATCAGTATAAAACAATTCATAGTTATATCAGATATTACATAGAATTACAAAGTGATTATAACAGTTATAACAACTAATAAATTACAATTAGTAATCCAAATAGTTACACCACAAAATTATTTAAATATTAATGGTTCCTGCAAGATAGTAGTATTTATGAGTTCAAGAACATATTGAATACAGACAGTTACAGACAGCTTTGTGTTCGTGAAAAAATATTCAGGAACATTAATTCAATTACTAAGCATTTCTAAATGGGGACTTGATCTCATTGGATCTCATTGACTCAACACAAATTTATAACTGCATACACTGTAGTTGGTTTTTGTAAGTGATGGAAGAAGGATTTTATTTTCGCAATTTCATTTTATTTCTATTATTTGTATTAACTTGTGTGAAGATAATCAAGGTATCAAGTGAAAAAGAACTTTACCAGTCGTCAGGTGAGAGTTTGAGGGGGTTGTCAATGATTCGGTATGGCACAGTCAAGTTTCCAGCCTTTCGACGCTGAATCAACACTTCATTGTCACGCTTGGTGCCCTGTGCTTTCTTCTCTTCTGTGCTGACAAATCTGTGATAGACACAGCAAAATAAAAATACTTAATTACACAATGTACTGTAACATAGATAAACAATGACTTAATTACACAGTGTACTGTAACATAGGTAAACAATGACTTAATTACACAGTGTACTGTAACATAGGTAAATAATGACGTAATTACACAGTGTACTGTAACATAGGTAAACAATGACTTAATCACACAGTGCACTGTAACATAGGTAAACATTGACTTAATAATTCAGTGTACTGTATCATAGGTAAACAATGACTTAATTACACAGTATACTGTAACATATGTAAACATTGACTTAATAATACAGTGTACTGTAACATAGGTAAATAATGAGGTAATTACACAGTGTACTGTAACATGGGTAAACAATGACTTAATTACACTGTGTACTGTAACATAGGTAAAAAATGACTTAATCACACAGTGTACCGTAACTTAGGTAAACAATGTCTTAATTACGCAGTGTACTGTAAATTAGGTAAACAATGACTTAATTCCACAGTGTACTGTAACCTAGGTAAACAATGTCTTAATTACGCAGTGTACTGTAAATTAGGTAAACAATGATAAACAATGACTTAATTACACTGTGTACTGTAACATAGGTAAATAATGACGTAATTACGCAGTGTACTGTAAATTAGGTAAACAATGATAAACAATGACTTAATTACACAGTATACTGTAACATAGGCAAACAATGACTTAATTACACAGTATACTGTAACATAGGCAAACAATGACTTAATTACACAGTATACTGTAACATAGGCAAACAATGACTTAATTACACAGTATACTGTAACATAGGCAAACAATGACTTAATTACACAGGGTACTGTAACATAGGTAAACATTGACTTAATTACACAGTGTACCGTAACATAGGTAAACAATGACTTCATTACACAGTGTACTGTAACAAAGATAAACAATGACTTAATTACACAGTATACTGTAACATATGTAAACAATGACTTAATTACACAGTATACTGTAACATATGTAAACAATGACTTAATTACAAAGTGTACTGTAACATAGGTAATCAATGACTTAATTACACATTGTACTGTAACATAGGTAAACCATGGCTTAATTACACAGTGTACTGTAAATTAGGTAAAGAATGACTTAATCACACAGTGTACTGTAACATAGGGAAACAATGACTTAATTACACAGTATACTGTAACATAGGCAAACAATGACTTAATTACACAGGGTACTGTAACATAGGTAAACAAGGACTTAATTACACAGTGTACTGGAACCTAGGTAAACAATGACTTAATTACAAAGTGTACTGTAACATAGGTAACCAATGACTTAATTACACCGTGTACTGTAACATAGGTAAATAATGACGTAATTACGCAGTGTACTGTAAATTAGGTAAACAATGATAAACAATGACTTAATTACACAGTGAACTGTAACATAGATAAACAATGACTAAATTACACAGTGTACTGTAACGTAGGTAAACAATGACTTAAGTACACAGTGTACTGTAACATATGTAAACAATGACTTAATTACACTGTGTACTGTAACATAGGTAAACCATGACTTAATTACACAGTGTATAGGTAAACAATGACTTAATTACACAGTATACTGTAACATATGTAAACATTGACTTAATAACACAGTGTACTGTAACATAGGGAAACAATGACTTAATTACACAGTATACTGTAACATATGTAAACAATGACTTAATAACACAGTGTACTGTAACATAGGGAAACAATGACTTAATTACACAGTATACTGTAACATAGGCAAACAATGACTTAATTACACAGTATACTGTAACATAGGCAAACAATGACTTAATTACACAGGGTACTGTAACATAGGTAAACATTGACTTAATTACACAGTGTACTGTACCCTAGGTAAACAATGTCTTAATTACGCAGTGTACTGTAAATTAGGTAAACAATGATAAACAATGACTTAATTACACTGTGTACTGTAACATAGGTAAATAATGACGTAATTACGCAGTGTACTGTAAATTAGGTAAACAATGATAAACAATGACTTAATTACACAGTATACTGTAACATATGTAAACAATGACTTAATTACAAATTGTACTGTAACATAGGTAAACCATGGCTTAATTACACAGTGTACTGTCACATAGGTAAACAATGACTTATTTACACAGTGTACTGTAACATGGGTAAACAATGACTTAATTACCCAGTGTACTGTAACATAGGTAACCAATGACTTAATTACACCGTGTACTGTAACATAGGTAAATAATGACTTAATTACACAGTGTGCTGTAACATAGGTAAACAATGTCTTAATTACACAGTGTACTGTTCATTCAGCTAAGGCCATTAAGACTCATTGAGATATTCCCCCCCACTCCGACGTATGCATACTGTAACATACCAGACGTGATGTCACTGTAACATAGGTAAACATTGACTTAATTACACAGTGTACCGTAACATAGGTAAACAATGACTTCATTACACAGTGTACTGTAACATGGGTAAACAATGACTTAATTACTCAGTGTACTGTAACATAGGTAGACAATGACATAATTACACAGTGTACTGTAACTTAGGTAAACAATGTCTTAATTACATAGTGTACTGTAACATAGGTAAATAATGACGTAATTACGCAGTGTACTGTAACATAGGTAAAAAATGACTTAATCACACAGTGTACTGTAACATAGGGAAACAATGACTTAATTACACAGTATACTGTAACATAGGCAAACAATGACTTAATTACACAGTATACTGTAACATAGGCAAACAATGACTTAATTACACAGTGAACTGTAACATAGATAAACAATGACTTAATTACACTGTGTACTGTAACATAGGTAAATAATGACTTAATTAAACAGTGTACTGTAACATAGATAAACAATGACTAAATTACACAGTGTACTGTAACGTAGGTAAACAATGACTTAAGTACACAGTGTACTGTAACATAGGGAAACAATGACTTAATTACACAGTATACTGTAACATATGTAAACAATGACTTAATTACACAGTATACTGTAACATATGTAAACAATGACTTAATTACACAGTGTATAGGTAAACAATGACTTAATTTCACAGTGTACTGTAACATAGGGAAACAATGACTTAATTACACAGTGTTCTGTAACATAGGTAAACAATGACTTATTTACACAGTGTACTGTAACATGGGTAAACAATGACTTAATTACAAATTGTACTGTAACATAGGTAAACCATGGCTTAATTACACAGTGTACTGTCACATAGGTAAACAATGACTTATTTACACAGTGTACTGTAACATAGGTAAACAATGACTTAATCACACAGTGTACTGTAACTTAGGTAAACAATGTCTTAATTACACAGTGTACTGTAAATTAGGTAAACAATGACTTAATCACACAGTGTACTGTAACATAGGTAAACATTGACTTAATAATACAGTGTACTGTAACATAGGTAAACAATGACTTAATTACACAGTGTACTGTAAATTAGGTAAACAATGACTTAATTACACAGTGTACTGTAACATAGGTAAACAATGACTTAATTACACAGTGTACTGTAAATTAGGTAAACAATGACTTAATTACACAGTGTACTGTAACATAGGTAAACAATGACTTAATTACACAGTGTACTGTACATTCAGCTAATGCCATTAAGACTCATTGAGATATTCCCACCCACTCCGACGTATGCATACTGTAACATACCAGACGTGATGTCAACAATGTACCTGTGATCCTGGAGGATATCCTTGGCGTTGAACATGGTGATGATGGAGGTGGTGGCAGCAGGTATGATAATGATGGGTGTCCGAGACCCTGTAAGGTAACATCAGCTTGTTAGCATTGTGTACATACATGATGTATACACAAATCTATGTATTATTGGTTTGTGTCACAAGAGGATCAGTAGTTATGTACTATCAACCCTGCCTTTTCTGCCTGTGTCTACATCTGTCTATAGTAACTACCTGCCTATCACAGATACCAATGTTCTCCCACAACATTTGCAGAAACCTGCTAGAAATTGGTTAACACTCGCTGGTCAATTTTCTGATTATGAAATCATGTAACAATGATTTGTGATATCATCTGTCATGGCGATTGTATCTCCCATCCGAAACAGACATAATGTATATTTTCCAAGGGAAACGTGTGATTTTCCAGATCAAATATGAATATTACAGGAGATTAAGCTCCCCAACCTCATTTCCAGGCCTTTCAGTAGACCCTTGAGAGTATGTTTTTGACTCCCCAAATTGAGCTTTGACTCCTGGGTTTTAAGGACAGGTCTAGAAAATTCTGTTTGACCTCTGAAATTGCTAAATGTCATGAGTCAACTGAAAGCTGCTCATAATGGCTGGTTATATTTTTACCTTACACTCTACAATTCAATTTCCCATTCAAATTGTAAGACATTTGGTAAACATCGAGTCTTTATACAATTTCAACAAGAGGACCGCTGGGCAGTACAATATACACCCGTCGACATATAGTGTTATATCCTTTCTTACATTGAAATAAGATCTGCATCTTTCAAAGAGTGGTTAGCTGACATGCTATAAAAATGTAGGAGAAAATCTCCGGATAAAAAAATCAAATTTTGAAATGCACAAAGAGCAATAACTTTCGGAAAAATTGTCGAATCAAAATTCTTGTAAGGGAGACACGATTTCATATTTTATGATTATAATGTACACCAAGTTTCAAAGAAATCCTTTGAAAAATGTAGGAGGAGATTGCCGGACAAAAATCAAATACCGAAATGAACAGAAGGCAATAAATTTTGGAAAAATTGTTGAATCAAAATTCTTTTAAGGGAGACACAACTTCATATCATGATTATAATGTATACCAAGTTTCAGAGATCCGTTAAAAAATGTAGGAGGAGATTGCCGGATAAAAATCAAATATTGAAATAAAAAAAGGGCAATAACTTTTGCAAAAATTGTTGAATCAAAATTCTTTTCTCGGAAACACAACAACATATCATGATTATTTAGCATACTAAGTTTCAAAGAGATCCGTTGAAAAATGTAGGAGGAGATTGCCAGACAAAAATCAAATACTGAAATGAACAAAGGGCAATAACTTTTGGAAAAATTGCTGAATCAAAATTCTTTTAAGCGAGACACAATTTCATATCATGATGATAATGTTACCAAGTTTCAAAGAGATCAGTCGAAAAATGTAGGAGGGGATTGCCGGACAAACAAAGGTTTACGCTGGTTGGACGGACGGACAACGTAATACCATAATACGCATGAAAACTAACCAACTCCAGTTGGATAAACATGATAACCATCTACCACTCACTGGGAAACCTACATGTCTATACACGCCAAATGTCTCTAGTTACCTTCTATAGCAACAAGTAACCACCTACATTGTATATATATATATTAACTTTGTGTCTATAATAATGATGTGTCTAGAGTTACAACCTCTCTATAGCATCACCTGTCTATAGCATCACCTGTCTATAGCATTAAAACACCCAAATCAGTTTCTTGCATTCCAGACTTTTGAACCACTGTTTTCTACCATTTATGAAATATTGAGCTACCAAAACTGATGTTTGAAAGTGTCTGATATCAAACTTCCAATTTGACACCGTGTGTACAGTGCGATCTTTTTTCAATCATTAAAAGAAAATCTAAAAAGCAAACCTCTTGAAAGGATCTAACACACAGATTTAACTGAATTATCTTTGCTATGTCTGGTTTGGACAGTTCTTTAACCTACACATTACCTACCCTTTTTCTGGTTTGGAGGGGGCCTGGCCTGGGAGATTGGACGAGATCCCGGGGTGACAGGGGTGGAGGGTTGTACTGGGTGATGGGATACATGGTTTTGTTGAGGTGCTGCATGGCGTCGTGGTTCTCGTTCTTCTATTTTTTTCTGATTGGCTCCGCCTCCTTCTGTCACAAACTTGAGCGTTTTTCCGTGATAAGTTCCCATGGTATCAATCTTAAATCCCTCAGTTTCTGTATATGTACAAGAAATACAGACAATCAGATCAATATAAACATACTTTAATCACAAAATAAAGACTCACTCCTGGTATGGAAAATACAGGAAAATAGATCTTCCTAGTATAAAGAAATTAAAATCACTTAATTTAATCAACTTTTCAATCATCATATGTTTATATAGGTATTTCTAAAAACAAGACTATAAGCCAATTGCCTTAAAATCACCAGAGATGTATTATAGCTATCCATGGTTATAAGACATGAAGTGAAAATAATGTCAGAAACAAAACCACTGAAAACAATTCAAATCGATTTTATAATACTTGCAAAAAATTAGAGTAGCGTCATATTAATATGCATTTATTAACTGAAGCATTCCCAACCAAGGGCCAAATGGTGAGTCCAATGAGATGAAGTTCACAATTATTCTATAGTTAATTACCCATGGCGTAGGCCTAAACATTACCATATCTAAAACTTGTTTTAAAGATTTTCATTATTTCGATGAAAACTGTACTACCAGCCCCTAGGGGATTTGAGTGGCATTCGGGTAATAAAATTAACACATCAGGATAAAGTGGGTAACATTCTCATCAATTATAAATGACGTTATTTCAGTATTACTTCAATTTCAATTGAAAATGTAAAATATATATGCACAATTGACATTAATGACAAAAAGGTTTGGACGACCTAAATATACCATAAAATGATGACCAATGACTCCTGCGTACATTACGAGCATCAGTCCATTCCTGGACACTACACACTGACCTTCTTTGCCTTTAAATCTTTCCTGGTCGTATCTGCTATAGGCAGCAACAGGTGGGACGCGCTGTTGGGGCTACAATAGAAAAGAACTAGAAAATATTTCAGCTGCCATGTGAAAATAGTTTCAGTGTTCTATAAAAAGTTACAACCACTTTGATCTTGATACCCTGAAACATGCACACACACAAGGTACTACACTTAAAGTTGACAAGTTGATTTTAATATTCATATGTTTTTTCTGTATGTTATTACCATCCTGAAACACAAGGATGTCAGAGGTATACCCCTATTTGACCTTTATATAAAGTTTGACCAAAATCCATGAAAAAATGAAGTTTAAACTGAATCAGTTGATGATTTTCTATATATAGCAACAGTGACCTTGGCCTTGACCTTGGAACCATGAAACACAACATATCCGAAGTATACTCATACTTGAACTTTGCATAAAGTTTGACCAAAAACCATGAAAGAATGAAGTTGCTAAGTGTTTAAATTGAATCAGTTGATGATTTTCTATATATAGCCAGTGTGACCTTGGCCTTGACCTTTGAACCACGAAACACAACATATCCGAAGTATACTCATTCTTGAACTTTGCATAAAGTTTGACCAAAAACCATGAAAGAATGAAGTCGCTAAGTGTTTAAATTGAATCAGTTGATGATTTTCTATATATAGCCAGTGTGACCTTGGCCTTGGATCCCTGAAACACAATGATGTCCGAAGTATACTCATATTTGACCTTTGTATAAAGTTTGACCAAAATCTGTCCAAGAATGAAGCTGCTAAGTGTTTACATTGAATCAGGACAGGACGGGACAGACATGGGCAACACTATATGCCCCCCCTCCCCCTATTATAGAGGGTAGTACCTTTGTATAAAGTTTGACCAAAATCTGTCAAAGAATGAAGTTGCTAGGTGTTTACATTGAATAGGGACGGGTGTTTACATTGAATCAGGACGCGACGGGACGGGACGGACATGGACAACACTATTTTATGGCGGGGGCATAAAAAGAAGACTCCGGTGATAACTGGCAGATAAATCTAGCAACTGAATACCGGGTTTTATTCCATGACAGTGTCGTTTTTGCTTTAAATAGTATAGATCAATATAACATGTAACATTACTAATAAGTAACATTACTTAAAACCACAAATATGTTATTCACTCGTATATTTCTATTATATTAACATTTAGGAAAACTATCTATGAAAAGTTATCTATAAACATTTACATTCATCTGTTGAAGCAAAACTGTCATGCAAATGCTTACTGTGTATCTGAAATGCACTTTTTTACACAATACTTTTTTCTGTTGAGATTGTTTAAATGTTACCTACCACTGAGGGTGTGTGGGGTTCAGTGTGGTGTTTCTCCTTCCCTTCCTCGCGGGCCTTAATAGACTGAAGAATTCCAAACACATTGGCAGCAAAAGTCTGAAAGAATAGTAAAACAGTTTTGCAAAACTTAAAGGCTTTTTTTTCTCTTTCTCACATTCAACAGATGATTTCTAGATATTTTTGCTAGGAAAAAGATAAATCTATCTTTACCTAACTTAGGAAATACGTTTTAAAATGTCACCACTTCACAATAGGGTCATAATCACATCATCAGTTAATTAAGAATAACTATATCACAGTAAGATTCAGTAGTCAGTTTGTCACACATTTCAGGCACTGTTAATAGAGGCATGATGCAATGGCTTCACCAGTATAACTTAGATTGATTTTATTTCCAATAGGAAAATGTGAGAGTAAAAGGACTAACCCAGTGACTTAGAATAATAGAAAATGTTATCCCTTTTGGGTTGAGATAAAAGGGAGTAAATTTTTCAGTTACTAAATTGCACAAAATTTATATGAAATTATTCTGTGAGAAATTGTACTTAACAGTATACCAAACTGGTAGCTTTAACAAATTGGGTAGTTTCACACTAGTTGTTTTAAGTACCTTTCCATTACTCTGCAAGATACTGGTTCGTGTCCGCCAGAGACGCTCCCTGCTGACGATGTCCCTTGTCACGTCAACCTCAGCCTCCACAAAGCTCCTCTGTTCCAGTGCACCTGGAGCCACCTCATCGTCCACCTTGATCATGGTCCTTTTCTTGGCAAGACGCTTGGCCTTGATGGCTGCAATCTTCTCCAGGGGCATGGCTTCAGGCAGTGACGAACGTCTGAGCAACAAATAACATTCATATCATCATAATGAATTGGATGACTGGGAAATTAAATTTGTTTAATAACACTTTTTCTTTTTTTAATATTTTAATAGGTGAACTTTGCTACAGAGATTATGCCACAATATGTTTTGATTTCTATTAATCATTATTGTTGGCCTGGATAATAACATGCAAGAGGTCTAAATAAGGGAGAAATTTTGCAACAAATTAATATTTCATATTTCATTATCTTGTTGAAGCCACTGTTACTATGACAGATCCCTGTCCCACTGCACTGTGTTTTTTGTATATATACAGTCGAACCTCATTATCTCGAAGTCAACGGGGTCGTGGGAAAACTTCGAGTTATCCCCGTATTTGAGTTCATAAATTTGATATGAAATGCTGTTGGACATAGCACTAACAGTTGTTGGTTTTATTAATAACCGATGCTTATAACCAATCGATGAATGATGTACGTAATCAATATAACAAATACAGGTATGTAATTTTACAATAAACACGTTTACAAAAACACTGTAGAGCAAGTTATTTCCGAAAAATGTTCTTTCGTTTAAAGCGATCAAAACGGTTGGACCATATTGTGAATTCGTTATTAAATATGGACAGGCCTATTGAGTAAATGTTGTTTTTGGCTAGTCTAGTACTTGGCAAAGTCTTTCCATGTCTGCATTTGTATATGCAAGTCCGTCAAGTTTTACTTCTGAAGTGTTACATTTAATAAGAGGCCCATGGGCCTTAACGGTCACCTGATATATTTATACAGAGTTGATTTTGTTTTTAACAGGAACAGAAATATTATTCAGTGACAAAAAACAATAAAACCACCTTATTCAATATCTAGCATACAGATTTAAGACTAAAAAGTGTTTGAAACTAGCACCTTTGATTCTAAACAAGGAAAATGAAGAAATTTTAGCACATTGGCTCCTTTGGACCCCACCCTACAGCCCTTTGGGGTAGGGCTGGCTCAAAATTTTCAAAGCATCAAACTGTCAACTCAGGGTTATAATTCCAATCAAGTTATGAACATGTAATATTCAAAGTATCGTTTGCCATTATAAACCATAATAAATTTTGCCCCCCCCCCCCTCCTTCCCCAGGGGGTAAACGTGAGACCCTAGGGTCATAAACCTTAAGACCCTTCCATCTATGAAGAGTGTTTGATTCTACCATATCTGGATCTTGAGAAGAAGATTTTTGAAATTTCAGTCAATTTGACCCTTTTTGGCCCCACCCATCAGCCCCGGGGGGTCAGTCAGGGCTCATATGTGCATACCATCAAACTGCTATCCAATACTGATAATGCTAACCTAAATTTAATTACTTCCAATGGAAATTAAACAAATGTTGATCCAAAATGTGATTTCCCTATATAAACTATAGTAAAGTTTACCCCCTCCCCAGGGGGAAACGTGATACCCCAGGGTCAAGAAATTCACAATTTTGGTAGAGCACCTTAAGATCCTTCCATCTATGAAGAGTATTAGGTTCTACCATATCAGGGTCTTGAGAAGAAGATTTTTGAAATTTTAGTCAATTTGACCATTTTTGGCCCCGCCCCTCAGGCCCCTGTGGGCCCGGGAAAAAACCGGCAACTCTTTTTGTTGACCTTTGGCCTTCAAGGTTTCTGAAAAATTTGATTGAAATTGGTTCAGGGGTTTCGGAGAAGAAGTTGAAAATGTAAATTGTTTATGGTCGCACGACGGACGACGATGGACAAAAGGCGATCGCAATAGGTCACTTGAGACTTCGTCCTCGTACTATATAATGCGGAAATGAAAGTGTGCAAGTCTAAAACAGATCACTGTAATGGAGCGTATGCATAGCTGATTCTGTAAATGAAATCACACCCAAACATAATATTCGTACATGTAACACATTAATTCATTAAAGCTAAATATGACACCTAACACCTTCTCAACTTGATGTAATCAACAGCAATTATCGTATTGTTCTTTAATCTCTCGATAGACTTTTAAAGCTATACCGATTTATTCTATTCGCGAAAGATGTTCATAAACATGGAATGGCGAGATGTCGTACTGTTGCATTTTATTTGTATCAAAAAATAAATAAGTGTCAAAACGAAATTCAAACACTATGAAGTAGACAATGTTTTAATGTTGGATTTAGGCTATTGAAACCAATATCTTACTTGGAAGAGACTTGGCCGGGATCGGGGAAATACTTTGAGATAAACGGGGTCTTCGAGTTAAAAGAGTTCGAGATAACGAGGTTCGATTGTATACAGTAGCTTTCCCATATTTTCGTTTTGGATATAAGTGTAGCACAGCTGGGCCAAAACATTTCCATTGACTAGCTAGGTAGTCAGGTAGGGAGATAGAATAATAATCTGAGGTCCAGGATTAGGATCTAGGTAGTCAGTTAGGGAGATAGAATAATAATCTCAGGTCCAGGATTAGGATCTAGGTAGTCAGTTAGGGAGATAGAATAATAATCTCAGGTCCAGGATTAGGATCTAGGTAGTCAGTTAGGGAGATAGAATAATAATCTCAGGTCCAGGATTAGGATCTAGGTAGTCAGTTAGGGAGATAGAATAATAATCTCAGGTCCAGGATTAGGATCTAGGTAGTCAGTTAGGGAGATAGAATAATAATCTCAGGTCCAGGATTAGGATCTAGGTAGTCAGTTAGGGAGATAGAATAATAATCTCAGGTCCAGGATTAGGATCTAGGTAGTCAGTTAGGGAGATAGAATAATAATCTCAGGTCCAGGATTAGGATCTAGGTAGTCAGTTAGGGAGATAGAATAATAATCTCAGGTCCAGGATTAGGATCTAGGTAGTCAGTTAGGGAGATAGAATAATAATCTCAGGTCCAGGATTAGGATCTAGGTAGTCAGTTAGGGAGATAGAATAATAATCTCAGGTCCAGGATTAGGATCTAGGTAGTCAGTTAGGGAGATAGAATGATAATCTCAGGTCCAGGATTAGGATCTAGGTAGTCAGTTAGGGAGATAGAATGATAATCTCAGGTCCAGGATTAGGATCTAGGTAGTCAGTTAGGGAGATAGAATGATAATCTCAGGTCCAGGATTAGGATCTAGGTAGTCAGTTAGGGAGATAGAATGATAATCTCAGGTCCAGGATTAGGATCTAGGTAGTCAGTTAGGGAGATAGAATGATAATCTCAGGTCCAGGATTAGGATCTAGGTAGTCAGTTAGGGAGATAGAATGATAATCTCAGGTCCAGGATTAGGATCTAGGTAGTCAGTTAGGGAGATAGAATGATAATCTCAGGTCCAGGATTAGGATCTAGGTAGTCAGTTAGGGAGATAGAATGATAATCTCAGGTCCAGGATTAGGATCTAGGTAGTCAGTTAGGGAGATAGAATGATAATCTCAGGTCCAGGATTCAAATCCCAGTCTAGTCCTGCTGAACATTAGAACATTAGTACTGTTGCTGAATGTTATTTGTTTATTTCATCGTTAATGTTTTTTCTTTCAAAAAAGGCCAGCAAGATATGGTTTTCTTTTCAGAAATGATTTATCAAAGCTATAGTCATGCTGGTAAAAATAGTTCCTGATCTGTAGTTCAGTCCTTAGCAGTTGTACAGTGATCCTTAGCCACATGCTGTCCCACAAACAAACAAAGGTATTTTTTCTGCACACATTTTCATTTGTTTTATTTAAGCAAATGTTAGGTTTAAAGAACTTACGATATCTGTTGTAACGCTGAGGTTTCCCTTGTTGCATCAATTTTGTGGATCCAGTTCATTTTAGCATGTTGAACTTGTTCATCCTAAAAAACAGGACATAAATATTAGACAACTTTTTGGCTTACATGGTATAACATTAGATCAATTGTCTAGTTATTCTCAGTGACTGAGCATAAAGATTCAGGTTTGTTACAATGACCATCCCAATAATGTTAAACTGGTATTAAAATGCTTTGTCTTCCTACAGAAAAACAACTTGGTAGAATACAAACCTCCAGACGTGGTTTCTTTTTCTTGTCTGCCTCTCCGCTGTCTTCCCCACCTCTCTTTACTACAACATTCAAAATCATCTCATGATTGAGACATTTATTTAAGAAAGAAGTCTGCAAGAAAAATTGAGAGGACATAATGTAAACATAGAAATTACATTATGTACATTTTTGGCTTGGCTATCAGTGTATAACGTAGAAATTACATTATGTACATTTTTGGCTTGGCTATCAATGTATAGCTTAGAAATTACACCTTGTACATTTTTGGCTTGGCTATCAATGTATAGCTTAGAAATGACATCTATATTTTGGCTTGGCTATCAGTATATTACAAAGAAAACATGACATTGCGTACATGTTGTGGATTGGGTCTCCGTGTAAAATGTAGAAAACATGACATTGTGTACGTGTTGTGGATTGTGTACGTGTTGTGGATTGGGTCTCAGTGTATAATGTAGAAAACATGACATTGAGTACATGTTGTGGATTGGGTCTCAGTGTAAAATGTAGAAAACATGACATTGTGTACGTGTTGTGGATTGGGTACATGTTGTGGATTGTGTCTCAGTGTAAAATGTAGAAAACATAACATTGTGTACGTGTTGTGGATTGTGTACGTGTTGTGGATTGTGTACGTGTTGTGGATTGTGTCTCAGTGTATTAAATAGAAAACATGACATTGCGTACATGTTGTGGATTGGGTCTCTGTGTAAAATGTAGAAAACATGACATTGTGTATGTGTTGTGGATTGGTTATCCTTGTATTACATAGAAAACATGACATTGTATATGTGTTGTGGATTGATTATCCGTGTATTAAATAGAAAACATGACATTGTATATGTGTTGTGGATTGGTTATCCTTGTATTACATAGAAAACATGACATTGTGTATGTGTTGTGGATTGATTATCAGTGTATTAAATAGAAAACATGACATTGTGTATGTGTTGTGGATTGGTTATCCGTGTATTACATAGAAAACATGACATTGTATATGTGTTGTGGATTGATTATCAGTGTATTAAATAGAAAACATGACATTGTGTATGTGTTGTGGATTGGTTATCAGTGTATTACATAGAAAACATGACATTGTGTATTTTTTGTGGATTGGGTCTCGGTGTCATGGAATTTAACTAACATATCTGATGGCATTTTGCATGGCTGCCAGTACCAATGCAAGGAAAGGTAATTATATACAGATTCACTTAATATGAACTTACCCTGTGGGGGCCTCTGAAGGGGGATCTCCAAGGGGGCACTCTTGTCAATGCTTGCTGAGGATGTAGTTTCGCCATTGAGATAGCTGAGCAAATCTTTTCTGTCTGGTCGACGTACCACTGGTACCTCTGCAGCCTAGAAATACAAATTTATGTTAGCAACTTATAAATATATATAACTAACATAGAATTAAACGCATGCATCATACAGACTTGAGGCTATTTTCGGGCAGTAAACAATAAATATGTATTAAGTTCTAATGGCATACTCAGAATCCTGATTACCGTTATGAGTCCAAAAACAAAACAAAAATGCCTAGTTCCTGCCAACTTGATCAATTTCGTAAATTCTATTGAATTTCAATTTTCATTTTGAAACTGACTGTTTTATCAGATTGTAAACTGCAAACTTTAATGTATGTATTGTGAAACTGAAAGTTGTTGGAATACATCTATTCATAACAGAAATTAAGAATCTGGCTTATCCTGTAACAATGTCAGAAATTTTAAAAATTGATATGTTGCGTACTTACTGCAGCCTCTCTGACATACAGTGGATGCTGTAGGTGAACATTCCTCAGCAGGAAGAGTATGCAGTCTAGTGTGTAGTACTCTTTGACGATTCCATCTTTTCCAGTACTGATAAAAAATTGACAAGACTTAAATTACATCAATGTAAATGTATATTAGTTTGGCATAAAAGATTTACATATTTAACATTAGATTAAAGTATTTTTCAATAGATTAAATGTGCATCAAGAATTTATAAATACAAAAAAATCATTACTAAAAGTCAAAATCCACATGAAGGCACTGCTAGTAGTATCAATTATTTGCTCAGGTGGGAAATTTTGAACTATTGAATACTGATAACTCTACTGACAGAATATATAGCAGCTGTTGCTGGTTATACAGTAAGAGCAGGTTTGGATCAATAAAAATGAATACCCCATTTATCAACATATGTGCAGATTTTGTTCTGTCCTAAAAACTCTCAACGGTTTCAAAGAAATTTCACGTTTTTCATATATACAAAGTAATGCACTCTCGCCCAACACCAGACATATATTTGTCAAAATGTGTAGTGTAGTGTCAGGGCCAGAGTGTAACAGGAGAAAGAGAAATGTAACGGCCAGACAGGGGTTCGAACCCAGGATACCGCCCCCCCCCCCCCCCCCCCCCCAAAAAGAAAATTCTAGATGGACGCTCTAACCTATTGATGAAAGCTAACTGGTCAATGACGATCGACCCAGTCCAGTTTGGCTACATTCCTCCCCACTTTAAAAAAGTCTTTGACCCCGAAGACACACCAGACCCTATACCGCCTCATGTGGGTATTTCGTTGGGTGCCAAATTTGTAACAGGAGAAAGAGAAATGCAACGGCCAGACCAAGGTTCAAACCCAGGACCCTCCAAACTCTAGACGGATGCTGTAACGAATTGAGCTACTTGGTCGCCGACAATCGACCCAGTCCAGTACAAGAACAAACTTGTCAGGCATACTGCTGGAGCACCGGAAGATCTGACTAAATATAGCTAGATTTGGCTATATATGGTCAAAAAAGACATACGTATATATAGGGCGAATGTAAACAAACACACCAGTACTGGTTGTTATTATCATGTGCACCTCGATTGAAGGGTTGACCAAACAGGTGAGTTGGTGAAATGAAAGATTTTCATCTAAAAACTTAATTTTCATTCATTTGTTTGAATTTCATTGTTCTGCTTTTTTCCCTGTCAACATTATAACATCACTTATTAGTAACAAACAATAGTGTGTCTATTCAATAGGGTGTCTACATCCTCTCTCCAGATATGACCAGAGCTTCTACCTTGGATGAATTCGAATACAGGTCGTTCCAGCCCCCAAGTTGTTCCATCCATAGTCGTTCGGGCCCATACCTGGTCTGGACCCATATTCTTAGTCGTTCCGGCCCCATAATAATATCATTTATATGATTCATGTTTTAAATTTAATTCCCATTGATTTTATTTATATAATGTATATTTTATTTTACTAATGCAAAGGAATAAAATTCAAAATTAAAACATATATCACATTGTACATACATTTGTCTTTTTATTTTACATGTATGTTGTCTAAAATAAACGGCAAAATACACCTGTGTAAACATATCAGCACACGGAGTAAGATTGCTATTTAGGACACATTACGATCACTGTCTTTTGTTTATCTAAATAAAACATAATTCAATGGTAATATGTGAAGGAAAACACTACAGTGAGGCCGGAATGACTAAGGGTTCAGAACGAATTTGGGGCCGGAACTTCTAAAGTCGGACCGGGTGTATGTAGGGGCCGGAACTACTAGGGGGCCGTACTGGGAGAGGCTGGAACGACTTGATCTGATGAATTCAAGACGAGTTGGTTGTCAAGCAATCAGAAGTAGACGGACACTGGTGAAACTAGTTTTATTGAATGAAACATTCAGCCATATCATTAATTCAAACATATATACATATTTTCCATATAAATGTCCATCTATTTCAATACGTAATTAATTATCGATAATTTTGTAAATATATCTTATTATTCTTTGTAAATGTATATATATGTTGTACCGTTTCAGGAGAAGACTAATATAGGCACTGCCTGCTGTCTAATCATTTTGTAAATACAATAAAATTTGATACTGTCATTATTTTATAATTAAGTAGACTAACGTTACATGCCGCACTGTGTGCAATCAGTGTAAAATCCAATTGCAATAGGGCATTGGTGATTACTGACCAGAATCAGAACCAAGGCAGGGATGAAAATGGACTTTTGGATGGAAAAAATGCTAAAACATTAGAATTTTCATTCCTTTCTATGGGGAAAATTGAAAGCTTGCATTACGTGAAATTTCTGAAAAGCCTGAAATCAGCGAAAAAGCAGTAAAGTACAGTAAGGCTCTACTGCAGCGGGGGGCAATCGAGTTGAAATGCGCATATTATTACATTACAACAATCATACTTACCCCCATACGACATAGTTAGTCTTCACATTGGATGGCCACGCAAGTTCACCAAAAATCACCTGATCATCCTTCTCGATGATCTCCTTCTTGTTGATATTGTATTGCCGAACTAAACTCAATACATCCGCCATGGTGGTGGATTAAGCGGAAATGATCGAATACTCTTCAACTAAAAGTAAATGAAAACATGAAAAATATGTTATTTTTATTTCTTTTTCTTTTGGAACCTATCAGAATATCATATTTTCAAAAAAGGAATAAAGACATATCATTATTTTAATAAGTGTATGTAGAGAGAGTGTAATATGTTTATTTTCCCTTCTATTCACATTCAAAATGGCGGCGCGAATCGTCATTGGCGAGACGGACACGGAGGTGGCAAGCACACTTTGTGATTTTGTGGTTGACAAGGCCAACAAAGCCATCAAAGAAAATGGACAATTCACTGTAGGGGTTTCTGGTATGACACGTCTATGTCAATTCGACATCGTCAGCCTGTTGTTATTTACTGAAACAACAACACGAGTAATCCCTCCGCATAAAGCCATTTTGGTCTCTGTGGAGTACAGTGGCGGATCCAGAGGGTTTTTTTGGGCTTCAGGACCCCCCACGCTGATAATTTTCTTTAAAAATCATGTATTTTCACCATTTTCCTCAATTTTCCCCCACATGGAAACCCACCCAGGAAATTTGGAAACCCCCCCAGATAGGTCTCTGGATCCGCCACTGGAGTATAACATATAGATAGATCACAGGGACCTGAGAATTTGTTAGGCTACTGTAGTAGGATGAGGATTAGTGATGCAGATAGTGCCGTCGCGGGGGCTCGAACCCGCGACCATTAAATTGACTCCAGCCCAATGTTCGTACCGCTAAGCGAAAGGGAAATTCCCTACAGCTGACGCTTGGAATGCACCTAATAAATGCACATCTTTTACATTACAGTTATGTTATATTAAGACCCAAACTAAGGTGTTCAGAGTTATTTTACACTTTCAAGTTTTTTTTTATTGATTTGGGGTAGAAATACTGTGAACACCTAGCTTAGGTCAAATTATAGCTGTAACAAATTCTCAGGTGTAGAGAGTAAGGAGGTAGAACCACAGACTTAGATAATCTAATTCCATGGTAGAACCCAAATCAGACCGATAATCTAATTCCATGGTAGAACCCAAATCAGACCGATAATCTAATTCCATGGTAGAACCAAAATCAGACCGATACCCAAATGGGACAACTTTTTACAAAAATACTTTTAAATCAATAAGTGTGTCAACAAATCAGTTTTAACAATGATATAGCCTTGGAATAGATAGCCATGCACCATTTTGTCTACAGTTGATTAATTCAAATAGAAACAGAAAACGTCATTCAAACTCAAAAGTCACTGTTTTGTTTATTTGTCATAATGATACGCATGTCATCTGTCGTATTATGGTATTTTGTTCGTCCGTTCGCCCGTCAGCCATCCGTTAACTTTTCCCTTGTCATGACACTCTCCAGCCTTCATTCATAAACATATCTTAATGAAACTTGGTACACATATTTTTAGCTCGAATTAGTTTGCATTTCAGAAGTGTAGGTGTTTGGTGGAGTTATGCCCCTTTTATTGCCAAAAAAGGGCATTGTGTAGTAAATGCAAGAACTTTTTGATTTTTCAATCAACTCCTTTCAAATATTTTACGGTTATGCTAGAAGCAAAAATGTTCAAAATATATTATGGGTTTCTGTTGAGTTTCAACTTTCTTTGTTTTGCTGTTCATCGTTTTTGCTGTAATTAACTTTTGCTTGTTTAAGCGATAACTCAAACAATTGTTCTCAAATTTTTGTCAAATTTGGTAGGATGTTTCATTACCTGAATGCATTGAATGAGTTCTTGAGAGTTTTGTCCCTTTTTTATTGCAGGCTATGCTCCTTCCATTGCCAAATAAGGGCATTGTGCAATAACTTTTTAGCTCACCTGCCCAAAGAGTGAGCTTATGCCGTGGTGCGACATCCGTCAGCGTCAATATTTTACTTTAATCAACTTCTTCTCAATAACCAAAATGCCTAGGGTGATGATATTTGGCCAGAAGCAAACTGGGATGAAGGGCTACCAAGTTTGTTCAAATGAACGACCTTGACTTATATTCAAGTTGAAGGTCACAGGGGTCAAATATGTTAAAAAAACTTTTAATAACTTCTGAATAACCAAGAGGCCTAGGGTTATGATATCTGTCCAGTAACATTCTGGGATGAAGGGCTACCACGTTTGTTTAAATAAATGACCTTCACTTATTAGCTCACCAGGTCCGTAGGACCAAGGTGAGCTTATGCCATACCGTGTCGTCTGTTGTCCGTACGACAACAATTTCTTTAAACGACTTCTACCTCTTAACCACTGATTGGAATTTAAATAAGTTTGACTGGAAGCATCCCTAGGTGGTGGGGACTCAAAATTGTACAAATGATGGGGCTGACCCTCCGGGGGGCTGAGTGTCGAGGTCAAAAGGGGTCAAATTGGCTATATTAAATAAATTACTACAAACGACTTCTTCTGTAGAACTATGCACTGGATATCGATCATATTTGATCAAAAGTATTCATGGGAGGCAGGGATTCAGAATTGTACAAATGGTGTGGCTGACCCCCCAGGGGGCTCAGAGGCGGGGCCAAAAAGGGGTATTTGGCGATACTGCTTTAAGCGACTTCTTCTCTGGAACTAAGAGATGGATATCAACCATATTTGACTGGAAGCATCCCTAGGTGGAGGGGAATCAACATTGTACAAATGGTGGGGCTGAGGGTGGGGCCAAAAGGAGGCAATTTGTCTATATTGCTATAAACGACTTTTTCTGTAGAAATATGCCATGGAAATCAATCATATTTGGTTGGAAGCATTCATGTGAGGCAGGGATTCAAAATTGTACAAATGGTGTGGCTGACCCCCTGTGCTAAGGGATGGGGCCAAAAAAAGTTTATTACTTGGAAATGGTTAAGATCCCCACCATATAACCATATATACAATTTCTGAGTATAAAGAGAAGAATGTACATAATTTGCATCCAGGCTGGCTCTAGGGTCTTGGAGACATAGTCCCTTGGTCATAACTTTGAAACGGTTGAGGTCCCCACCCCAGAACTATATATACAAATGCTGGGCATAAAGATATGAATGCATAAAGAGATGAATGCACATATGCTTCCAGGATGGTCTTGTGGTCTGCCCCACCCTTGGATACTTAACCCCTGGGTCATAACTTCGAAATGTTTAAGATCCCCACCCCAAAACTATATATACAATTGTTGGGCATAAAGAAACGAATGCAGTCATGATATTAGAATTGACCCCAGGGTCTGCCCCACCCTTGCTGACTTAACCCCTAGGTTATAACTTTGAAGCGACTGAAATCCCCACCCCAAAACTATTAATACAAATGCTGGTCAAAAAGAGACAAATGCAGTCATGATATTAGAACTGATCCTGGGGTCTGGCCACAACCCTAGGGACCTAGTTTCGAAGTCACAGCTTGGAAACAGTTGAGATCCCCATCCCATAATCATACACAAAATTGCTGGGCATGATAAATCTAATACAGATATGCTGCAAGGATTGGCCTTGGGGTCTGGCATATTCCCTTGGATCTCATTTGGAGAATATTTTGCCATGATTGCTTAGATATCCAGGTGAGCGATACAGCCCCTCTGGGCCTCTTATTTATTTTTTAATCAATTCCTTTCGAATTTGGAATGGTAATGCTAGAAGCAAAAATGTTCAACATACATATCAGGTTTTTCTGTCGATTTTCAACTTTTTGCGTTTAGGCACATACATCACACTTAATTGAGATGGCAATATTTGACTGTACTTAATTTTGCTTGTTTACACGATAACTCAAACAATTGTTCTCCGATTTTGATTAAACTACTTGGTTGTTTCATTACCTGAATGCTTTGAATGAGTTCTTAAATCGTGACATTTAAACCCCATTCACCAGAGTTATGCCCCTTTTTCATTGCCAATTAAGGACATTCTGTCGAAAATGCAAGAACTTTTCAATTATTTGTTCAAGACTCCTACCTCAAAGCCAAGGTTCTAGTTTTAGTAATAGCAACATTGACCACGAAAGTGTAATTCTGAAACACAAAATAGCTTGCACCATAAACACAGTAAATGAATGGCAAGGTCACAGTCACCAACAAAACGGTGGCAGTAAACACACTTTGAAAAAAATTTTGGCAAGATTTTCTAGTAGACTACAGTTTAGGCATTCCTATGGAAACAAACTGTGCCCCTTTCTGGCAGACCTGTTTTTGTTTTCATGAGGCTGAATATTCAATTAAAGAGCTCATGTAATTATCAGGGCTGGTAACAAAAACCTAGCTATAAGTCCTTCAGTTTCACATGCATACATGTATATTATAATGTATCTTTAATAACATGATATGTACTGACCATATCATGGATATATATATATACCATCCTAAATTCGAGAAATTATCAAATCTAAAGGACACGTACACTACAGACTCTTTTACATCACCCACTTTCCTCGATCTTCACTTACAACAAGAGTGCTTACTTTAATACTTCATAAGAAATGAATAATTCTAGCAGGAAGGATCTTTGGTTACACTGAAATTAATCATCCTAAAAGTGAAATATTACAAATTGTATCTCAATTTTGATTAAGTGTCATTTGTTTTATTTATGTGCCAATATTTTTATTGTTCCTCATTTTCTTGGTACAGGTGGAAGTTTGGCCAAATTTTTATGCAAAGGTTTGCCAAAAAATACAACAGATTGGTCCAAATGGAGGATATTTTTTTGTGATGAGAGGCATGTGCCCTATGACAATCCGGAATGTACCTATCAGATCTACCTGTCAGGATTAGTCAGGAAAGTCAACATGGCTGAAAGTAACATCTTTCCTATTAATCCAGATTTAACAGGTAATTAATGTGAAAATTCATTTTTAGCTCACCTGGCCCGAAGGGCCAAGTGAGCTTATGGCATGGTGCGGCGTCCGTCGTCCGTCCGTCGTCCGTCTGGCGTCAACTTTTTACTTTAAACAACTTCTTCTCAGTAACCAAAAGGCTAGGGTAATGATATTTGGCCAGAAGCATGCTGGGATGAAGGGCTACCAAGTTTGTTCAAATAAATGACCTTGATTTATATTCAAGGTCACAGGGGTCAAATATGTTTAAAACCTTTACATGTAAACAACTTCTTCTGAATAAGGCCTAGGATGATATTTGGCCAGTAACATGCTAGGATGAAGGGCTACCAAGTGTGTTCAAATAAATGACCTTGATTTATATTCAAGGTCACAGGGGTCAAATATGTTTAAAACCTTTAAACGACCTCTTCTGAATAACTGAGAGGCCTAGGGTGATGATATTTGGCCAGTAACATGCTGGGATGAAGGGCTACCAAGTTTGTTCAAATGAATGACCTTTGCCAATTTTTTCTGAATTACTTTAAACTTTAAGTCAAGACGCTGATATTTTGCCTGTAGCTTTATTTTAGTCCTCTTTTAAGGTTACAATTGTGAGATTAATACCAGGTGAGCGATGCAGGCCCATTGGGCCTCTTGTTCTTTGAATTTATAGCTCTCCTGGTACGAAGTGCCAGTTGATCTTAAGGTATAGTGTGACTTCTTCATAAGAACTGGAGAATCGGTAGGGCCATGATATTTGGCCTGTAGGTCCCTGGGACAGAATGCTATAAATTTCCTCAAATAAGTGACCTTGACCTACTTTCAAGGTCACATGGTTCAAAATTGTAAAAACCTTTAAACAACTTCTTCTGAATAACCAGGAGGCCAAGAGTAATAATACTTGACCAGTAGATATACCTGGCATGAAGCAATACAGGCACTCTTGGCCTCTTGTTATTATTACTGGATAAACAAAATATTTTGATACTAGGTATGCAAGGTTTTGGTGCTGAAATATAATTAGAAGTTCAAAGTGTGCAAATGACACAGCTAGAGATATTTTTACTTTTATCCTATTTCATAACTTGGCCTCTTCTACAAATACATTTATTAATTAATTGTCAAACAAGAGCTTATTGATTAACAGCTTGATTTGTGGCCAATAACAAACTAACCAATTCTTTGATTAGGGCAAGAATTTAATTTTGAATACCACTAGTCAGTTGTGGTAGTCGTTTACAATTTGTATTAGTCTATGTGCAAATTCCACTAACCCAATATAATTGAACAAGATAAGCAATATCAAAGTTTAAATAGTCAATTGGGCTAGCAGTTTTTAGAATCACTAGTTGAGCTTGAGATTTCCCAGTGTCATACTATCAATCTTCCCTTATTGTCTAGTCCTGAAGATCTAGATCAAATATCAGTAGAGTAGTGGAAAGCATTTATAAAATGTGTATGTCTGTTTCTTCAGATAATTTGTTTTGAACAGTACAGCACATGGGGAATGCCAGGGTTTGCAGGGCCTTGTATAGCTTCATGTATGGTATGTGTACAATGATTATATCAGTGACCTTTATTTATAAACATGTTTAGTTGAAGAAGCAGCTAACGACTATTTGAAAAAGATCCGGACTGTGTTCCCAGGGGACAGTATTCCAAGGTTTGACATGCTTTTGCTAGGAATGGGTCCTGATGGTCACACATGTTCTTTGTTTCCTGGCCACCCTCTACTGCAGGTATGTTGTAGTTGTCAAATGTTCTCTGGACATTCTCTAATACAGGTATTTTGTAGAGGTCAAATGTTCTCTGGACATTCTCTAATACAGGTATCATGTAGAGGGCAAATGTTCTCTGGACATTCTTTAATACAGGTATTTTGTAGAGGTCAAATGTTCTCTGGACATTCTCTAATACAGGTATTTTGTAGAGGTCAAATGTTCTCTGGACATTCTCTAATACAGGTATTTTGTAGAGGTCAAATGTTCTCTGGACATTCTCTAATACAGGTATTTTGTAGAGGTCAAATGTTCTCTGGACATTCTCTAATACAGGTATTTTNGTCAAATGTTGTCTGGACATTCTCTAATATAGGTATGTTGTAGAGGTCAAATGTTGTCTGGACATTCTCTAATACAGGTATGTTGTAGTTGTCAAATGTTCTCTGGACATTCTCTAATACAGGTATGTTGTAGTTGTCAAATGTTGTCTGGACATTCTCTAATATAGGTATGTTGTAGAGGTCAAATGTTGTCTGGACATTCTCTAATATAGGTATGTTGTAGAGGTCAAATGTTCTCTGGACATTCTCTAATACAGGTATTTTGTAGAGGTCAAATGTTGTCTGGACATCTCCTGATACAGATATCTTCGTGTATTACTTTCACACTGTAAATTAATCAAACCCAAAAAATGGAATAAATTAATGGAGTTTTGTTTGCTTTACTCTTTCAGGAATCATCAAAAATTGTTGTTCCAATAAGCGACTCTCCTAAACCGCCACCTAGTCGTGTCACCATGACGTACCCCATCATCAACAACTGTGCCTGCGCGGTATTCGCATCCTGTGGAGCAAGCAAGGCTGAAATGGTCCAGGTTTGTATGAACAAAATTTGCTTTACACATTACTAGACATTAGTGCAATATTGTAACAAAATTGCCTGATTGATATTGTTTATAAATAGAAAAAGCTGTTAACGAAGGATGTCAGTGGTTTCCTCTGTAGGCAGGTTTATGATGTACAATAACATTCTAATGAAATCATATCTTTCTAACAGGATAAGCTCTGAACATAATGATTAATTTACCAATAAAAAACACTTTGATGTTCACGTGTTTTCAGTTTTCTCTGAATTTCATTTAAAAATTATACATTTCTAACTGTATGCTGTTAAACATTTGTATTGATGTATTTATGACTGTACGCAATATGCATAGAACTTTTAGTCAACCTTATCTGAAGTGCTATTTGATAAATTATGCCATAGGGCCACTTCTGTTATTTCTTCAGTCATTTTATGTTTTTTCTGGACCTCCAGAACAGATGAAGAGATTTCATATTTTAGTATTGATCATCCTGAAAAAGAAAACTTCGATGTTGTTTAAATGTAATATGTTGTTGATTTCCATAGGGCAGAGATGAGACGCCAGTTTGAGAAAAAGGATATACATATATATATCTTACTACCTTTTGCTATTTTTTTTCGTACTTTTCTCATGGATCAACTCTGGACCAAAGGGAGAGTTAATTTTGTTTAAAATGTAGAATGTGGTCTTGCCCCACAGTACACTGCCTTAAACTTAACTTATGCACTGGAAACAAATTTTGTCATTATGACTGTAGCTTCATCAAAACCATACCTTGTTAATTTTTAGGAGACATAATAGACATGAAAAAAAACCCAGCTACATGGTTCTGAGTGGAATAATCAGTGGAATTACACCAGTCTGATGTTCAAAGCAAGGACTTCAAATTATTCTGCTGCTCTAACCAGTTTTAGCTACTTCATGGTCAACGGAAGTGTCCTGACCCAACTGTCCTACACTTATGTCCAAAACAAAAATAAGGATAGCTAACTGTTAGGCTGTATGGTGTAGTGGGAAAGGGATCCTTCTGCCATATAGCGGAAATATGGTTTTTTTTTTTTTGACATCCAGTTCTAGAACAAAACTGATAAACAAAATTGATGCAAATAATCATTTTGTGTTCAAAGACAGTGACATTTTGGTCCTCTAAAATGGCTATTAGTGCTACAAAATTTGTGAACAGAAATAACTTTGACCTATTTTCAAAGGTCACAAAGGTCAAATTTGTTTAAACACTCGGACTACTTCTTCTGAAAAACCAAAGAGCCTAAAGTCATGATATATTGCCAATGGCTTGCTAGCATATAGGGCTACAATAATTGAAAAATAAAATCACCTTGACCTATATTCAAGGTCGCAAGGGTCAAATCTGTTAAAACACTCAAACGGCTTCTTCTGAAGAACCAAAAGGACTGCAGTTAAGATATGTGACCAGAACCTTACTGATATAGAGTGTTACAAAGTTTTGGAATGAAACAACCTAGAGATAATCTACATTTAAGGTCATAAGGGTCTAATATGTTAAAATGCTCAAGAGTTTTTTCAAATGGACTAATAGCTTTAGCGTCATGTTATAAGTAACCAGTAGATTTGCTGGCATTGAGTTCTACAGAGATTGCGAAAAAAATGGCTATAAGTGCTACAAAATATGTGAAAAGAAATTACTTTGACCTATTTTCAAGGTCACAGAGGTAAAATCTGTAAGACCTCACAAAAGACTTCTTCTGTAGAACCTAGAGACCTAGAGTAATGATATATAACATGTAGCTTGCTGGCTTTGAGTACTTAAACTTTTGACATCTGAAGAACTATAAAGGTCTAAATAGTCATAATATTTAGTGAGAAGCTTGCTGAAGTATAGCGTTAGAAATTTGTGAAGAGAAAGGCCACTTAAAACAGGTGATAGTCTTAAGGAACCAGAGTTAATTTCAACAGAATGTTTTAAATATAGAAATTGAGAATGCGTACGCAATTCTATATAGATTCCTTTCAACTTAACTTTATATAACAATGCATATTTCATCCCAACAGAGAGTATTGGAAGGTAATGAGAAGAGCCCTCTTCCTGCTGCCCGTGTGCAACCAACCAACGGGGAACTTGTCTGGTTTCTGGATAAAGCAGCAGCAGCCAA
Source organism: Mizuhopecten yessoensis (assembly GCF_002113885.1). Taxonomy (NCBI): domain Eukaryota; kingdom Metazoa; phylum Mollusca; class Bivalvia; order Pectinida; family Pectinidae; genus Mizuhopecten; species Mizuhopecten yessoensis. The sequence goes on from NW_018408167.1 coordinate 77,984, forward strand.
TCTCAAGGCTCATTGACTAGTGAACCAACAACAAAGGCCTGCAACTCCGTCACACAAACTCTGATAGTATGACTAGCGAACAAACAACAAAGGCCTGCAACTCCGTCACACAAACTCTGATAGTATGACTAGTGAACCAACAACAAAGGCCTGCAACTCCGTCACACAAACTCTGATAGTATGACTAGTGAATAAACAACAAAGGCCTGTAACTCCGTCACACAAACTCTGATAGTATGACTAGTGAACAAACAACAAGAGCCCATTACACCACATGCTCTGGTAATACATCAGGATTGACCTTCATTTTGACAGCATATATACAGTAGCATGAACGCAGCTGGCAACAAACATATTCTATGGTGTGCCTTAGCGCTCCGTAAAGAATATTTTCGTTGCCAACTGCGTGCACACTACCGTATGCGCCGTTAAAATGAAGGTCAATGCTTATCCTTATATTTACATCCAAAAAATGTTAAAATGCTACAATACACAGAAAAAGCTGTCAAAATGGGTTGCTGCAATGATAACTCGGTTGCTAGAATAATATATAGTTCCAGTGAATCTATATCGACCTATGAGTAAGTTTAGAAAATCCACAGTGATCAACACTATTTTTCTTCCTTTAAAAACTTTTAACTTTGGAAACAAGTAGTGTGAGGAGCTTTTCAAACATTTTTATTCATTTATAACAATTGTCATGCGTGATATATTTGTTTGCTATTGATATATTTTGACATCATTTACACAAACCTTTTGTTTCTAGTTTTCATGTATCATTTTTTGAGTTTGTGAATGTCTATCTTTTAAATTGTTTTTTGGCTCAAATTGTCGATGGGCCGTTATACAATACAATAACTACAATAATAACTATGCACATTGACACACTGCTCATGGAGTGATGGAGTGAGGCAGTCGAATGTTTCAGGACAAAGCAACCATTGTTTGCATTACCGTCAAAGAAATTTGAATGTGCATCCATGGAATAAAAAGGTTGTCAGCATCCATTTGTTGTATAATCAAATACAATGGATCATGAATATGTTCCATGTTCCCAGATTTTGAAGGAACCAAGCAATGGTTGTCATCGGACTGTTATCGCGTTGAAGTGCGAGAGGCGCCATATTTGAAACAAGTATCAATCCTCCAAGTCTTTTTTCACTGCGTATAAGCTAATTTATATACAGTCAGAGTTTACTAAGCTGAAGATGAGAAAGATGTAAATATAATGTCTGTAAATAAACACAAACTTTTATATGGCTTTTGTCAAAATAAAGGAACTGAATAAATATTGATATGATATCATTATTTTTTAAGGGTCAAATAATCAAAATTGAATGAAATGCAGGGTATAACATTTCGTGTGTTATATATAATCAAGATTTATTAGAATACTGATACATGTATTAGAATACAGGTACATTTAATCCACACAACGCAGGTATCAAAAAAGGCATAGAATCATTTTGATTTTCTTTCTGTTGGATTTCTATTTTAATGAATAATATGAATTGAAGACAATGGAATAGGGCTGATGTACATAGATTGTATGAGATTTTATTTGGGTAGGAGGAGGTAGGGAATAAAATAGCTGAAGTACCCTAAATTCTCAATATTAATTGAAATTTTTAAAAAAATAGGCCGACATTGAAAATTAGCTTTGGATTACTTACAGTCACACATATCTTGATAATAAACCATCTCTGAAAGTAGGCTAGTCTTGTTGGCCTATATACAGGTTTTACAGCTAGTCTTGTTGGCCTATATACAGGTTTTACAGCTATTCATTTTATGACATCATTTATTATTGCAGCAATATGATAAAAGGTGTTTTTCTGTCCTAATACAAAAAAAGAAGGACTTGGAAATAGGCCTGGGATTCCGTATAGGAAATAAAAATAAGCTGTGGCTTAATATTAAATTTTAGGGTATAAAACAAAGTTATAGGTTTATGATAATGTACAGACGCTTGAATTATAGACAAAGTAAATATAATAAGTGTATACAATATGTGATCCTTTACACTGTTTTTATCTCCATAATGTACAATAAAACACATCAACCTGTAAACTATACATTGTAAATCAATAAATGTGTAAAATACATAAACCTGTTTATTGTTTGTAACTCAGTTTAGGTATAAAATACATAAACCTATACCCCGTCTGTAACTCAGTTTATGTATAAAATACATAAACCTGTACACTGACTGTAACTCAGTATAGGTATCAAATACATAAACCTATACAATGTCTGTAACTCGGTACATATAAAATATACATAAACCTATACGCCGTCTGTAACTCAGTTTATGTATAAAATACATAAACCTACACCCTGTCTGTAACTCAGTATAGATATAAAATACATAAACCTATAAACTGTCTGTAACTCGGTACATATAAAATATACATAAACCTATACACCGTCTGTAACCCAGTTTAGGTATAAAATACGTAAACCTATACCCTGTCTGTAGCTCAGTTTAGGTATAAAATTCATAAACCTATACACTGTAACTCGGTACATGTAAATAATACATAAACCTATACACTGTAACTCGGTACTTGTAAAATATACATAAACCTATACACCGTCTGTAACCCAGTTTAGGTATAAAATACATAAACCTGTACGCTGTCTGTAACTCAGTTTAGGGATAAAATACATAAACCTATAAACTGTCTGTAACTCGGTACATATAAAATATACATAAACCTATACACTCTGTAACTCAGTTTAGGTGTAAAATACATAAACCTGTTCATTGTCTGTAACTCAGTTTAGGTGTAAAATACATAAACCTGTTCATTGTTTGTAACTCAGTTTAGGTATCAAATACATAAACCTATACAATGTCTGTAACTCGGTACATGTAAATAATACATAAACCTAAACACTGTCTGTAACTCAGTATAGATATAAAATACATAAACCTATCCCCTGTCTGTAACTCGGTACATATAAAATATACATAAACCTATACACTTTAACTCGGTACATGTAAAATATACATAAACCTATACACTTTAACTCGGTACATGTAAAATATACATAAACCTATACACCGGCTGTAACTCAGTTTAGGTATCAAATACATAAACCTATACCCTGTTTGTAACTCAGTTTAGGTATCAAATACATAAACCTATACCCTGTTTGTAACTCAGTTTAGGTATAGAATACATAAACCTATACCCCGTCTGTAACTCAGTTTATGTATAAAATACATAAACCTCTACACTGTCTGTAACTCGGTACGTGTAAAATATACATAAACTTATACACTGCCTGTAACTTGGTACATGTAAAATATACATAAACCTATACGCCGTCTGTAACTCAGTTTAGGAATAAAATACATAAACCTATCCCCTGTCTGTAACTCGGTACATATAAAATATACATAAACCTATACAATGTCTGTAACTCGGTACATATAAAATATACATAAACCTATACGCCGTCTGTAACTCAGTTTATGTATAAAATACATAAACCTGTACGCTGTCTGTAACTCAGTTTAGGGATAAAATACATAAACCTATAAACTGTCTGTAACTCGGTACATATAAAATATACATAAACCTATACACTATCTGGAACTCAGTATAGGTATAAAAAACATAAACCTATACACTGTCTGTCTGTAAACTATACATTGTAAATCAAAAAATGTGTAAAATACATAAACCTGTTCATTGTCTGTAACTCAGTTTAGGAATAAAATACATAAACCTATACAATGTCTGTAACTCGGTACATATAAAATATACATAAACCTATACACCGTCTGTAACTCAGTTTATGTATAAAATACATAAACCTCTACACTGTCTGTAACTCGGTACATATAAAATATACATAAACCTATACAATGTCTGTAACTCGGTACATATAAAATATACATAAACCTATACACCGCCTGTAACTCAGTTTAGGTATCAAATACATAAACCTATACAATGTCTGTAACTCGGTACATATAAAATATACATAAACCTATACACCGGCTGTAACTCAGTTTAGGTAAATAATACATAAACCCATACACTGTCTGTAACTCAGTATCGGTATAAAATACATAAACCTCTACACTGTCTGTAACTCGGTACATATAAAATATACATAAACCTATACACTCTGTAACTCAGTTTAGGTGTAAAATACATAAACCTATAAACTGTCTGTAACTCGGTACGTGTAAAATATACATAAACTTATACACTGCCTGTAACTTGGTACATGTAAAATATACATAAACCTATACACTATCTGGAACTCAGTATAGGTATAAAATACATAACCCTATACACTGTCTGTAACACAGTATAGGTATAAAATACATAACCCTATACACTGTCTGTAACGCAGTATAGGTATCAAATACATAAACCTATACACTATCTGGAACTCAGTATAGGTATAAAATACATAATCCTATACCCTGTCTGTAACTTGGTACATGTAAAATATACATAAACTTATACACTGCCTGTAACTTGGTACATGTAAAATATACATAAACCTATACACTTTAACTCGGTACATGTAAAATATACATAAACTTATACACTGCCTGTAACTTGGTACATGTAAAATATACATAAACCTATACACCGTCTGTAACTCAGTTTAGGTGTAAAATACATAAACCTATACACTGTCTGTAACTCTGGTGTCCGCCATTCCGCTGTCCTTAAGCGCTTCTTATAAGCACTGTTTCTTAGAAAGTATTGGAGGGATCTTTCTCAAATTTTATGTGATGTTGCCCCATGGTGCCTGGTTATGAATATCAAATTTTGGAACAAATTGGAAAACAAGGATGGCCAACAGGCGCTTTTTTTTCAGAAAGTACTTGAGGGATCTTTCTCTATTTCACATGAAGATTCCAATGGTCGTTATAGTGTCGAAAATTGATTTTTGGGACTGATTGGAAAACCAAGATGGCCGACAGGTGGCCATCTTGAATTTTGAGTGTTAAAGATTTTTAGTACTATTTCTCAGAAAGAACTGTAGGGATCTTTCTCAACTTTCACTTGAGGGTTCCCCATGTTCGGTTGTTATACATATTGATTTTTTGGACTGATAGGAAAACCAAGATGGCCACAAGACAGCCATCTTGAATTTTGACAGTTCATTTTTTTTTTTAACTCTTTCATATGTATGTTCCCCTTGGTCACTTTGTAAAATATACCTATGGCCCTGAATAAAATCCATCAATCAGCACTTCTAGTTATGTAATAATTACAAACTTTTAGCCTTTTGCATATAGTTATGCAATTTTCATACAACAAGAGGCCTGAACTGCTCACCTGGTATTAATCTCACACTTGTTATCGTAAAAGTGGACTAAAATACAACTTCAGGCAGAATATATATCAGTGTTTGATTCATAAGAACCTACTAAAAGATTTAAACATATGACGCCTGTGACCTTGAATGTCGAACAAAGGCATTAGGTTGAACAGAGTTTAAAGTCTTCCAACCCAGCATGCTTCTAGCAAAATATGAATTCATTACCCTGGACCTTTTGGTTGTAAATATACAGAACAAATCATTTAAGATTTAAAGATATATTGACCACTGTGGCCTTGAATATGGGTGAAGGTCATTCATTTGAAAAAACTTGGTAGCACTTCATCCCAGCATGTTAATAGCCAAATATCATCACCCTTGGCCTTTTGATTATTAAGAAGAAGTCATTCAAAGGTTTTAAACATATTTGACCCCTGTGACCTTGAATATATGTCAAGGTCATTCATTTGAACAAACTTGGTAGCCCTTAATCCGAGCATGTTACTGGCTAAATTTAAGCACCCTAGGCCTTTGGGTTATTCATAAAAAGTTTTCAATGTTTTAAACAATTTTGACCCCTGTGACCTGGAATGTAAGTCAAGGTCATTTATTTGAACAAACTTGGTAGCCCTTCCTCCCAGCATGTTACTGGCCAAATTATAGCACCCTAGGCCTCTTGGTTATTCAGAAGAAGTTGTTTAAATATATTTGACCCCTGTGACTTTGAATATAAGTCAAGGTCATTTATTTGAACAAACTTGGTAGCCCTTCATCCAAGCATGCTACTGGCCAAATATCATCACCCAAAGCCTCTCGGTTATTCAGAAGAAGTCGTTTAAAGATTTTAACATATTTGACCCCTGTGACCTTGAATAAAGGTCAAGGTCATTTATTTGAACAAACTTGGTAGAAGAAGTTGTTTAAAGGTTTTAAACATTTTTGACCCCTGTGACCTTGAATATAGGTCAAGGTCATTTATTTGAACAAACTTGGTAGCCCTAGGCCTTCATCCCAGCATGTTACTGGCCAAATATCATCACCCTAGGCCTTTTGGTTACTGAGAAGAAGTTGTTTAAAGTAAAAAGTTGACTCCAGTCGTATGCCCCACCATGCCATAAGCTCACATGGCCCTTTGGGCCAGGTGAGCTAATAACAGTTGTCATAGTGACAAATAACATATAGCATAACAAGGTTGAAGTTAATGTACAAGATTCTTGCTTAGGATTTCCCGCAGGGGACTGGAATAATAGAACCTGTAAGGAAAATGAAGATAAAAAAATAAAAAATAGAGGATATTTAATGGTGTTCTCAGTAATAACAAATAAATTTCACTCGTGTGGCTAAAATTTTGATATTTTCACGAGTGAAAAATATCAAAATATTAGCCACACGAGTGAAATTTATTTGTTATTACTGAAGACACTATTGAATTTTCTATTTATTACATTCTTAAAGCATTAAACATGGAAAGTGTAATGCAGTAAAAAAGGGCGGGAATCAGAAGTGTAATAATTATAATTAGCGCCATATTCTAATGAAGTCCCGTTTGACAACAAAGCTATGCGCCATTTTGAATGGGATACTCAATGCAATTCCGATGTTTTCTGCTATTTTCTGTTATGATTGCTTATTCAAATGTTATAAACTGTATATATTTGTAAATACTTAAGTTTTGGAACCAAACCGGACTACGGACGCAGGGCAATTTGTATAACCCACAGAGATGCAACTTGGGAGAAAATTGATTACTGGTCACAAATAAGCATATGTACAGATTTGAATTGCATGTACCGGTATATGTGTGCAATATCTAATAATTCAAGAATTGATTTTTTAACAATTATATTGCAGATTTAGAATTAATATGCATGGAAAACTAAGGATCTTATTTTACTTGTATATATATCAGAATATATAAAAATTGAAACAAATCTGAAAGAAAAAGTTGGTTGTGCTATAAATATTTCTATAGTGTAGTGGTCATCACGCTTGCCACTCTGTGGTGGGAGATCCAGGTTCAAATCCTGATGGAAATCATAGCACAACTTGAAATTCAGATACATGCACATAAATAAACATAAACAGTTAATTATGTACCACTACTCAAAACATTTCCTTTAACTTGATGTCTTTGTTATAAATATGTATTCTTGTTAATTTGTTCTTTACTGCATTCATACAATGACTTTGGACGTTCTAACATCTTGGTAGGTAGTGTTAGATATATGATTTGCGAACTAGATGATGGTGGGCTATTCAAATGGCCCTTCGTCTGTGGTCCATCATCCATTAGTCCTTCAACAATTCTTGTTAGCACTCTTCCTCAGAAAGAACTGGACGTATCTCCATGGTCCATTGTCGTGCATATCTAATTTTGGGACTGATCAGAAGAACCAAGATGGCCGATAAGCGGCCATCTTGTATTTTGATGGTTTAATGCTATTTCTCAGAAAATGCTGTAGGTATCTTTCTCAAATTTACCATTAAGGTTCCCCATGGTCCCTTGTTATGCATATCAAATTTTGGGCCTGATCATGATAGGCAGCCTTCCTGAATTTTAAGTTTGTGATGATGCCTTTTTATGAATATCAAATTTTGGAACTGATCAGAGGTCCTAGTTATGCATATCAAATGTTGAATTGGTCCCCTTGGTAAAAATACCCTTGCCCTAATGAGGTTTCATCCGTCAATGTTTTTATCAAGTTTTTATCATTTTGCATATAGCTTTGCAATTCTCATACAATAAAATTTGTCATAGTGGCAAATAACATATAACATTACAAGGTTTAAGTTAATGTACAAGATCTCTATTTAGGATTTCCAACATTGAACTAGGGAATAGTACCTGTAAGGAAAATAAAGAGCAAAGAAGATAAAAGGTCAACTTTTGTAGATCTAATAAAGATTGCCAAGGGCATCATGCTTTAGGTACAAAACATGTTGACAAAATAATTATTTTTACCTACACTAAAATGTAATTGTTTATCATTTGGTTATCTTACACAGAACTATATTCATGGCCCCTCCCAGGGGTTATACAGGGCTGAGATAATATACAATTTCTTGTTTAGAGTACATGAAAGCTCAACTCAACACAAATAATACATTTAATGGTAATTGAGCCATCATGAGTTGTAGGTTTTTGGGGCACCTCCCTTTGAGTATGGATACAAAATTTAAAGGTATGCAGGGCGATAACAGATAAAGAAGATGGATATAATCGCAACATGTAATACTCAAACATCACCAGTAATGTGGGTCTCTAAGTTTGTAGTTCAAAACTTCCTTCATAATTCTCACTAGTTGAGTCAGTAGGATGATTTAAGTATTTTACCAGGGCAACATATATAATATATGGATATGAGTAATGTACCTTTGTACTAACATTGATAAGGTATAACACAGAAGTCATTAAGCATTTTTATTAATGTTTTTAACACCTATTTGTATCAAATAGTGTTCATATCCATGCAACAAATTCATTGACTACGTAAATAAATATATCTTGAACTTCATACTTAATACATGTATTTAACTTAACATACATTATAACCAACTGGTTAGTATATTGCATTTTATTTTTTAGAAAAACAAAAACCTTACACAGAACTAAATTCATGTTGTCAACACAAAAATGTACGTTATAATGATTTAGATAGATTTATCTGTCACTATCTGTACACCAGGCCCTAGTTAAATTTAACCAGCAGTTAGTGAAAATTCAAATGGTTACCAAACAATCAAGGTTTTTAAAGCAAAATGAATCCTCAAAGACATCGACCTGATCTGACAAAACAAATACTTAGTAGTGAAATGATATGAGGTTAATGATTTGGTTGAATCTTTCCTTAACCTCTGGTCAAACCTAACCAAGCTTTGTGCCTTAACCTCTGGTCAAAACTAACCAAGCTTCATGCCTCAACTCTTGGTCAAATCTAACCAAGCTTTGTGCCTTAACCTCTGGTCAAAACTAACCAAGCTTTGTGCAGAATTCCACAGAACTTCAGAAGGTCATATTCCTGGTTGGCTATCCCATCACATTATCAGTTTTTAATTTTGTAAATATGTGGCTAACTTCAAATATTTAAACTAAATGGGCATGGTTATAAGTAGACATATACAAGTGAGAGGCAGACTAATGTTACCACAAGTTGTAGAGGAATGTTAGCTTTAACCATTCCAAACAAAAAGGGTCAATATTGAAAACAAGTTGAACAGTTTTTCAAGGAAAAAGAGCTAAGCTCTAGAATAATTGGCCAAAATGGAGGATACCACATCAAAACAATAATATTTGAAAAAGAAAAACACAGGCAATTCTTACCTAGGCTACTGAAAAGTGTGTCATATGTAAGTTATCATATGCATAACCTCTTTATTTCAGAAAAACTAAATAAAAAAGAACCTATGAACTTAAGGTTTTTTTCATCATTAGATTTACCTAAAATTAATATAATTTATTTTTAGAATATAATTATATCATTCTTTATGTGTTAAAATACAGATAGCGGGTACTCAAATAAAAAATAAATCAAATCTTTAAATATAATAGATAAACTTCATATTAACAAAATGATCGGCAAATCATTAGGGTTATATTTATATCCCCAGCTCACTCTCAATCTAATTATTTAATCCATTACAATGTTTGTTCCTAATATTTTTATATGTACACAACAGAGCACATATACTATACTGCACACATATACCCTCACAAAAATACACAATCACATACACCAAGCTACACATATACTATACTGCACACATATACCCTCACAAAAATACACAATCACATACACCAAGCTACACATATACTATACTGCACACATATACCCTCACAAAAATACACAATCACATACACCAAACTACACATATACTATACTGCACACATATACCCTCACAAAAATACACAATCACATACACCAAACTACACATATACTATACTGCACACATATACCCTCACAAAAATACACAATCACATACACCAAACTACACATATACTATACTGCACACATATACCCTCACAAAAATACACAATCACATACACCAAACTACACATATACTATACTGCACACATATACCCTCACAAAAATACACAATCACATACACCAAACTACACATATACTATACTGCACACATATACCCTCACAAAAATACACAATCACATACACCAAACTACACATATACTATACTGCACACATATACCCTCACAAAAATACACAATCACATACACCAAACTACACATATACTATACTGCACACATATACCCTCACAAAAATACACAATCACATACACCAAACTACACATATACTATACTGCACACATATACCCTCACAAAAATACACTATCACATACACCAAACTACACATATTTATAAATTATCACCCTTGTGTTTTAGGGGTTTGCCTGAAAACACTATTCTTATTGTGAGTTCTTGGATAAAAGCATGAGGCCACCATAGGTTAAGGTACACTGAAGATTTTATACACAAGTGAGTGATGAAAATCATAGGAATTCCAATTCATATATTTGATGCTTCAAAAAAAAACCTCAGTATTTCTCATTCATGGCACATTATCTATTTGTAACACCATTTTGTTTGGGCTAAACAAAATGAACTGTCAAAATAATCACATATTTGTCAGAATTGTATTCCAACATGCTTTCAAATATAAAAGTTGACAAAAGAAGATGTGTTGGTAAAGGAAAACATTGTAGTTGATGGACCGATTTCAGTTTTTTTAAATCAAACAAAACAATTTGGCGGATTATAATCCCCCACCAAACGTAAATGATGATAAGTTTGTGCAGGAACTTATTCTATATATGAATGTTTGACAGACCCACCATATTCAAAAAGTAATAGTGTCAGTGCTACTGTTGCTAATTAATCTGGTGGATGTTTACTGGTTAGTGGTACCGTTTTATTGTTAATCTGGTGGATGTTTACTGGTTAGTGGTACCGTTTTACTATTAAATTGCATCTGGTGACACTATGCATGCTTCTTCTTCTTCAATGCAAGTGAACCCATGCCCTATGCAAGAAGTTCCAGTAACTAGTAGTGTAGGAGATAGAGCCTGGAAAAACTTTTTCTTTGATGCAGGTCAAAGGTCAAAGACTCAAAATGTAGGTCAGAGTGACCTACTTTTGATACATTACACACCGCCTCACAAAGGTGAACTCATACACCAAGTATGAAGTTTTAGTGACTAGTAGTGTAGGAGATAGAGCCTGGACAACCTTTTTCTTTGATGTAGGTCAAAGGTCAAAGTGTAGGTCAGAGTGACCTACTTATGATACATGACACACCGCCTCACCAAGGTGAACCCATACTTCAAGTATGAAGTTCCAGTGACAAGTAGTGCCGGACAAGATAGCGGAAGGATGGACAGACATGACGCAAAACTCTAGTCCCCCCCAGTTTCAGGTGGGGGACTTATAATTTTCTGGTCTACATAAGGGAACTTTGTTATACATGTAGTGAGAAAGTTCACAATACAGAAATGATCTAGTTTGCACAGACATCGCTGACTTTTAAATTCACAGACCTATATTTCTGTGGATATATTATTTCAAATATTCCTTTTTTACCGATTCCACTCCAGATTACCAGTAAAACATGATTTGCAGACATACTTTAGCTTTGAACTGTTACAATCATATATTCCACAACATATACTGCATCAGTTGTGATATTAACCATCTCTGACATTATAATCTCGCACGATCAAGACAAATTCTCTATTATTTCATGTACCAGGTAATATGATGCAACTGAAATTTATCACAGAAATAATACCTTCACCTGTATTAAGTGCATGTACAGCCTTAATGGTGAAAGGAAGCAACATCTTTGTTTTCTTGAGAAAAAAATAACTTACAATTAAATTAAGTACCACAACATTTGGTAAGAACTTAAAATGTCATAGAATACATCTTTATTACTAACAATGACATCCTAAAATCCATGTTTATATAATATATTATTTATGTGTAGTTCATCAACCTCTCATTTAATAAGAACAAAAACACACTTAACATTATGAATATCAGCTGCTCAGTGCCCAGATTCTTGAAATGAAATCCCTTTTACAATATATCAGTTTGCAGATAAATAATAAAAATCCTATTAATCTTAGAACTCTGGTGATAACAGCTGTTTACAATCACAATTAGGACATATCTAATGGGACTCATTCAGTACCAGTACATGTAAGTAAGGGGGCAGTACTTCTTTTTGGGTTCACTTAAAAACATACATCTTGGTCTATCTTCATACTTTTAAATAGACATTTAAATGATGAAACATGGAAAATTTGAAAGATTAACAGCAATATTAACAATTAGGTATGTAAGATGTGTCGGTGCAACTTGAATTAACAAATACATAATTAATATGCAGTTATATGCAAATGGTTATTTCTTGATCCACTCCAGCACCTGGGGTGTGTAGTAAGAGATGAGAATGTCTGCCCCAGCCCTCCTCATACTGGTGAGTACTTCCATCAAGGTCGTCTTTAGGTCAAAGGCTCCAGCTTTAGCACCGTGATACAGCATAGCATACTCCCCTGACACCTGGTATATGGCCAGGGGGTGGGAGGGGTACTGAAACACCATATTAGTTTATTACATTAATTTGTATGTTCAAAAATGATGGACTTATTTCCATTTCAGTCATAGAGAAAAATGAGAAAATGGTTATAAAATCAGCACACTTTCATCAGGCATCCATACCATTTAGTTCCCACTGACTGTCTGTGTAAGTTCTGATTTCTTAGTGTTATCAGTTTATAATAGAACTTTTGTTATATTTGTGTGTGGACATTTTTTAGCTTGACAAACAGCAGCTATATTTTGCTAGTGATTTATTTTTGCTACACACACTGCGTGTACATAATCCTTCAATGTTAAACGCCCATTAATTGTTTGTCGATAGAAATATCACAGAAAAATTCAGTACCTTGCCCTTGACCATCCTGACTACATCCAAGTAGGCTAGACCTGGCTTCACCATTAACATATCTGCTCCCTCGGCGACGTCACGATCCTAATGACAAGGAAAATTAGAAAATTTAATATTTTATAATGAAACACGAGTCAATGGTGCATACAGTAGCGTACAGTTAAGTGTACTGCAGATAATCGCTATCTTATCAGCAAGAGAAGACATCTTACCAATTTCTGCTGTACATGTAGTGTCTATACAGTCAACATGTTTACCATGAATACATTTACCGTCAATACATTAGCCATTGATACATGGACTGTCTATATACATTACTGCAGACATTTTTATGGTTGATACATCTACTGTCAAACCACTTACAGTCAATACAGAACTATGTTTACATATTCTCAATAATCTAATGTCAACAAATCTTCAACAAATTATCTAATTCACAGACCTCTTAACTTAGGAGATAGTTATCATGCAAGACCTACCTTAGAAATCACCTGTCAGGTGTCATTTCTTTTTCATAACAACCATTTTCAGAAATTGTTACTCATAAACTAAAGACATTATAAACCTATCACCATATGTGCTGGTAACAGATACATGCACCATTACTGTAGTGAGTCAGACAGACTACCATGTTAAACATTAGTTCCTTGCAATTAGTTAACTGTTCATACCACAGCTCTTTCGGCTAGACCAACAGATCCAGGAGGAAGCTGGTAACATTTCCTGTCTCCGTAAGATGGGGCAGACTTGGCAGCATCCCTACAGAACAAAACATAACCCCTATGTTTATTGCTGGCAATAAATATGTATTTTCAAATTATGTTTTAGATGATGCTATAGAAATGTCATATTGTGCAATTAGAGAACAGTCTCTACATAAGGCATTTGTCTAAGGAGTTATTTCCCTTCTACTATATATGTATGAGTAAGACTAATTTGTTGGTTGTGTTTTGTCAACAAGGTTTTTAGACATGCAGAATAAAAGAAAATTTGAAACAAAAGACAAGACATTGATAAGGGTGACAAGAATTTACACAAATGTACATGTAACACGTAGAGAACTTAGCTAAAGAAGAAGCGAAAGGAATGTAAACAGATTTTTGAAAATCAGATCCCATCCCATATTATATATCAAAGTAATAATACATGTAAATGAAGCAGAAAAATGCAGTCTATGATTGACCACTTAAATATAGTTCTGACCTGAATGGTCCGTAGAAGGACGATGCAAACTTAGCACTGTAGCTGAGAACGGACACTCGGTTACCCAGGCCTTCCTTTTGGAGGAGATCTTTTATAGCACCAACTCTCCCGTCCATCATATCTGACGGGGCGATAATCTGGCATCCTTTTAAACCAAACATCAATAATTATAAAATGTACATCGGTACGATTTTTGTCAAAATGTTTTTTTCGAATAATACTTCTATTTTACAATGAAGACAGTCTATTCTAAAGATCAACTGATCATCCTCACCAAGATAGCAAACATGGGAACGATATTATCTCAGACGTACATTGTATAGACATACTTTAGTATTAATAGTTTCTGTTTATACATCAAATTTAATGCTCAGTCATACACATTACACATTCTATATCTATCACCGTTAAATTGGACTTGCCCTACATAGATGTAATATATGATTTTCTATGTCAAAAAGTGCCCACCTGCTTTGGCATAGGCTAATGATATCTCAGCCAATCTCTTAATGCTGGCCTCATTGTCCAGACTTCCATCTTCCCTCATCACACCTGAAAAGATAACAGTTACATTAACAACCAGTCACATTGACTGTGTCTACAGATCTATAATGATATATGTTTTTATAAAGTTATACTGGGTATAATATTCTTAATGTTACAGTCCAAAATCACCTGTATAATGACCCCAATGTTTCAACCCAAAATCACCTGTTTTATGCTCCCAATATTACAGCCCAAAATCACCTGTATAATGTTCGTCATGTTACAGCCCAAAATCACAAGCTGTATAATATTCCCAACGTTACAGCCCAAAATCACCAGCTGTATAATGTTCTTCATGTAACAGCCCAAAATCACCTATATAATGTTTGTCACGTTACAGCCCAAAATCACCTGTATAATGTTCCCAATGTTACAGCCCAAAATCACCTGTATAATGTTACAGCCCAAAATCACCAGCTGTATAATATTCCCAATGTTACAGCCCAAAATCACCAGCTGTATAATGTTTGTCATGTAACAGCCCAAAATCACCAGCTGTATAATATTCCCAACGTTACAGCCCAAAATCACCAGCTGTATAATGTTCGTCATGTAACAGCCCAAAATCACCTATATAATGTTCGTCACGTTACAGCCCAAAATCACCTGTATAATATTCCCAATGTTACAGCCCAAAATCACCTGTATAATGTTCCCAATGTTACAGCCCAAAATCACCTGTATAATGTTCCCAATGTTACAGCCCAAAATCACCTGTATAATGTTCCTCTCGTTACAACCGAAAATCACCTGTATAATGTTCGTCATGTTACAGCCCAAAATCACCTGTATAATGAATGTTCCCAATGTTACAGCCCAAAATCACCTGTATAATGTTCCTCTCGTTACAACCCAAAATCACCTGTATAATGTTCGTCATGTTACAACCCAAAATCACCTGTATAATGTTCCCATTGTTACAGCTTTGGCACAGTGATCTAGTATCTTCTTGTCCTGCTTTACTTTATCTTTGTGCAGAATCCGTTTCATAATAAAACTATTTACAACATTAATGCTTTTCTTATGGTATATACATATATATGATATTTTGGTAGTCAGATGAGGAGGTCCTGACAAGTGATAAGGTTATTTGTTGATGCTACAATCACTGTAACTTATCCCCAAACAAAGATATGTCCTCTTATTGCTGTAGAACAATAAATACTGACCACAGTGACCGTGACATGTGTAGGGACACAGACAGACATCACAGGCTATGAGGAGGTCAAACGTCCTATTATTACTGTATAACAATGTATACTGACCACAGTGACATGTGTAGGGACACAGACAGATATCACAGGCTATGAGGAGGTCATACCTCCTATTATTACTGTATAACAGTGTATACTGACCACAGTGACCGTGACATGTGTAGGGACACAGACAGACATCACAGGCTATGAGGAGGTCATACGTCCTATTATTACTGTATAACAGTGTATACTGACCACAGTGACCGTGACATGTGTAGGGACACAGACAGACATCACAGGCTATGAGGAGGTCATACGTCCTATTATTACTGTATAACAGTGTATACTGACCACAGTGACCGTGACATGTGTAGGGACACAGACAGACATCACAGGCTATGAGGAGGTCATACGTCCTATTATTACTGTATAACAGTGTATACTGACCACAGTGACCGTGACATGTGTAGGGACACAGACAGACATCACAGGCTATGAGGAGGTCATACGTCCTATTATTACTGTATAACAGTGTATACTGACCACAGTGACCGTGACATGTGTAGGGACACAGACAGACATCACAGGCTATGAGGAGGTCATACGTCCTATTATTACTGTATAACAGTGTATACTGACCACAGTGACCGTGACATGTGTAGGGACACAGACAGACATCACAGGCTATGAGGAGGTCATACGTCCTATTATTACTGTATAACAGTGTATACTGACCACAGTGACCGTGACATGTGTAGGGACACAGACAGACATCACAGGCTATGAGGAGGTCATACGTCCTATTATTACTGTATAACAGTGTATACTGACCACAGTGACCGTGACATGTGTAGGGACACAGACAGACATCACAGGCTATGAGGAGGTCATACGTCCTATTATTACTGTATAACAGTGTATACTGACCACAGTGACCGTGACATGTGTAGGGACACAGACAGACATCACAGGCTATGAGGAGGTCATACGTCCTATTATTACTGTATAACAGTGTATACTGACCACAGTGACCGTGACATGTGTAGGGACACAGACAGACATCACAGGCTATGAGGAGGTCATACGTCCTATTATTACTGTATAACAGTGTATACTGACCACAGTGACCGTGACATGTGTAGGGACACAGACAGACATCACAGGCTATGAGGAGGTCATACGTCCTATTATTACTGTATAACAGTGTATACTGACCACAGTGACCGTGACATGTGTAGGGACACAGACAGACATCACAGGCTATGAGGAGGTCATACGTCCTATTATTACTGTATAACAGTGTATACTGACCACAGTGACCGTGACATGTGTAGGGACACAGACAGACATCACAGGCTATGAGGAGGTCATACGTCCTATTATTACTGTATAACAGTGTATACTGACCACAGTGACCGTGACATGTGTAGGGACACAGACAGACATCACAGGCTATGAGGAGGTCATACGTCCTATTATTACTGTATAACAGTGTATACTGACCACAGTGACCGTGACATGTGTAGGGACACAGACAGACATCACAGGCTATGAGGAGGTCATACGTCCTATTATTACTGTATAACAGTGTATACTGACCACAGTGACCGTGACATGTGTAGGGACACAGACAGACATCACAGGCTATGAGGAGGTCATACGTCCTATTATTACTGTATAACAGTGTATACTGACCACAGTGACCGTGACATGTGTAGGGACACAGACAGACATCACAGGCTATGAGGAGGTCATACGTCCTATTATTACTGTATAACAGTGTATACTGACCACAGTGACCGTGACATGTGTAGGGACACAGACAGACATCACAGGCTATGAGGAGGTCATACGTCCTATTATTACTGTATAACAGTGTATACTGACCACAGTGACCGTGACATGTGTAGGGACACAGACAGACATCACAGGCTATGAGGAGGTCATACGTCCTATTATTACTGTATAACAGTGTATACTGACCACAGTGACCGTGACATGTGTAGGGACACAGACAGACATCACAGGCTATGAGGAGGTCATACGTCCTATTATTACTGTATAACAGTGTATACTGACCACAGTGACCGTGACATGTGTAGGGACACAGACAGACATCACAGGCTATGAGGAGGTCATACGTCCTATTATTACTGTATAACAGTGTATACTGACCACAGTGACCGTGACATGTGTAGGGACACAGACAGACATCACAGGCTATGAGGAGGTCATACGTCCTATTATTACTGTATAACAGTGTATACTGACCACAGTGACCGTGACATGTGTAGGGACACAGACAGACATCACAGGCTATGAGGAGGTCATACGTCCTATTATTACTGTATAACAGTGTATACTGACCACAGTGACCGTGACATGTGTAGGGACACAGACAGACATCACAGGCTATGAGGAGGTCATACGTCCTATTATTACTGTATAACAGTGTATACTGACCACAGTGACCGTGACATGTGTAGGGACACAGACAGACATCACAGGCTATGAGGAGGTCATACGTCCTATTATTACTGTATAACAGTGTATACTGACCACAGTGACCGTGACATGTGTAGGGACACAGACAGACATCACAGGCTATGAGGAGGTCATACGTCCTATTATTACTGTATAACAGTGTATACTGACCACAGTGACCGTGACATGTGTAGGGACACAGACAGACATCACAGGCTATGAGGAGGTCATACGTCCTATTATTACTGTATAACAGTGTATACTGACCACAGTGACCGTGACATGTGTAGGGACACAGACAGACATCACAGGCTATGAGGAGGTCATACGTCCTATTATTACTGTATAACAGTGTATACTGACCACAGTGACCGTGACATGTGTAGGGACACAGACAGACATCACAGGCTATGAGGAGGTCATACGTCCTATTATTACTGTATAACAGTGTATACTGACCACAGTGACCGTGACATGTGTAGGGACACAGACAGACATCACAGGCTATGAGGAGGTCATACGTCCTATTATTACTGTATAACAGTGTATACTGACCACAGTGACCGTGACATGTGTAGGGACACAGACAGACATCACAGGCTATGAGGAGGTCATACGTCCTATTATTACTGTATAACAGTGTATACTGACCACAGTGACCGTGACATGTGTAGGGACACAGACAGACATCACAGGCTATGAGGAGGTCATACGTCCTATTATTACTGTATAACAGTGTATACTGACCACAGTGACCGTGACATGTGTAGGGACACAGACAGACATCACAGGCTATGAGGAGGTCATACGTCCTATTATTACTGTATAACAGTGTATACTGACCACAGTGACCGTGACATGTGTAGGGACACAGACAGACATCACAGGCTATGAGGAGGTCATACGTCCTATTATTACTGTATAACAGTGTATACTGACCACAGTGACCGTGACATGTGTAGGGACACAGACAGACATCACAGGCTATGAGGAGGTCATACGTCCTATTATTACTGTATAACAGTGTATACTGACCACAGTGACCGTGACATGTGTAGGGACACAGACAGACATCACAGGCTATGAGGAGGTCATACGTCCTATTATTACTGTATAACAGTGTATACTGACCACAGTGACCGTGACATGTGTAGGGACACAGACAGACATCACAGGCTATGAGGAGGTCATACGTCCTATTATTACTGTATAACAGTGTATACTGACCACAGTGACCGTGACATGTGTAGGGACACAGACAGACATCACAGGCTATGAGGAGGTCATACGTCCTATTATTACTGTATAACAGTGTATACTGACCACAGTGACCGTGACATGTGTAGGGACACAGACAGACATCACAGGCTATGAGGAGGTCATACGTCCTATTATTACTGTATAACAGTGTATACTGACCACAGTGACCGTGACATGTGTAGGGACACAGACAGACATCACAGGCTATGAGGAGGTCATACGTCCTATTATTACTGTATAACAGTGTATACTGACCACAGTGACCGTGACATGTGTAGGGACACAGACAGACATCACAGGCTATGAGGAGGTCATACGTCCTATTATTACTGTATAACAGTGTATACTGACCACAGTGACCGTGACATGTGTAGGGACACAGACAGACATCACAGGCTATGAGGAGGTCATACGTCCTATTATTACTGTATAACAGTGTATACTGACCACAGTGACCGTGACATGTGTAGGGACACAGACAGACATCACAGGCTATGAGGAGGTCATACGTCCTATTATTACTGTATAACAGTGTATACTGACCACAGTGACCGTGACATGTGTAGGGACACAGACAGACATCACAGGCTATGAGGAGGTCATACGTCCTATTATTACTGTATAACAGTGTATACTGACCACAGTGACCGTGACATGTGTAGGGACACAGACAGACATCACAGGCTATGAGGAGGTCATACGTCCTATTATTACTGTATAACAGTGTATACTGACCACAGTGACCGTGACATGTGTAGGGACACAGACAGACATCACAGGCTATGAGGAGGTCATACGTCCTATTATTACTGTATAACAGTGTATACTGACCACAGTGACCGTGACATGTGTAGGGACACAGACAGACATCACAGGCTATGAGGAGGTCATACGTCCTATTATTACTGTATAACAGTGTATACTGACCACAGTGACCGTGACATGTGTAGGGACACAGACAGACATCACAGGCTATGAGGAGGTCATACGTCCTATTATTACTGTATAACAGTGTATACTGACCACAGTGACCGTGACATGTGTAGGGACACAGACAGACATCACAGGCTATGAGGAGGTCATACGTCCTATTATTACTGTATAACAGTGTATACTGACCACAGTGACCGTGACATGTGTAGGGACACAGACAGACATCACAGGCTATGAGGAGGTCATACGTCCTATTATTACTGTATAACAGTGTATACTGACCACAGTGACCGTGACATGTGTAGGGACACAGACAGACATCACAGGCTATGAGGAGGTCATACGTCCTATTATTACTGTATAACAGTGTATACTGACCACAGTGACCGTGACATGTGTAGGGACACAGACAGACATCACAGGCTATGAGGAGGTCATACGTCCTATTATTACTGTATAACAGTGTATACTGACCACAGTGACCGTGACATGTGTAGGGACACAGACAGACATCACAGGCTATGAGGAGGTCATACGTCCTATTATTACTGTATAACAGTGTATACTGACCACAGTGACCGTGACATGTGTAGGGACACAGACAGACATCACAGGCTATGAGGAGGTCATACGTCCTATTATTACTGTATAACAGTGTATACTGACCACAGTGACCGTGACATGTGTAGGGACACAGACAGACATCACAGGCTATGAGGAGGTCATACGTCCTATTATTACTGTATAACAGTGTATACTGACCACAGTGACCGTGACATGTGTAGGGACACAGACAGACATCACAGGCTATGAGGAGGTCATACGTCCTATTATTACTGTATAACAGTGTATACTGACCACAGTGACCGTGACATGTGTAGGGACACAGACAGACATCACAGGCTATGAGGAGGTCATACGTCCTATTATTACTGTATAACAGTGTATACTGACCACAGTGACCGTGACATGTGTAGGGACACAGACAGACATCACAGGCTATGAGGAGGTCATACGTCCTATTATTACTGTATAACAGTGTATACTGACCACAGTGACCGTGACATGTGTAGGGACACAGACAGACATCACAGGCTATGAGGAGGTCATACGTCCTATTATTACTGTATAACAGTGTATACTGACCACAGTGACCGTGACATGTGTAGGGACACAGACAGACATCACAGGCTATGAGGAGGTCATACGTCCTATTATTACTGTATAACAGTGTATACTGACCACAGTGACCGTGACATGTGTAGGGACACAGACAGACATCACAGGCTATGAGGAGGTCATACGTCCTATTATTACTGTATAACAGTGTATACTGACCACAGTGACCGTGACATGTGTAGGGACACAGACAGACATCACAGGCTATGAGGAGGTCATACGTCCTATTATTACTGTATAACAGTGTATACTGACCACAGTGACCGTGACATGTGTAGGGACACAGACAGACATCACAGGCTATGAGGAGGTCATACGTCCTATTATTACTGTATAACAGTGTATACTGACCACAGTGACCGTGACATGTGTAGGGACACAGACAGACATCACAGGCTATGAGGAGGTCATACGTCCTATTATTACTGTATAACAGTGTATACTGACCACAGTGACCGTGACATGTGTAGGGACACAGACAGACATCACAGGCTATGAGGAGGTCATACGTCCTATTATTACTGTATAACAGTGTATACTGACCACAGTGACCGTGACATGTGTAGGGACACAGACAGACATCACAGGCTATGAGGAGGTCATACGTCCTATTATTACTGTATAACAGTGTATACTGACCACAGTGACCGTGACATGTGTAGGGACACAGACAGACATCACAGGCTATGAGGAGGTCATACGTCCTATTATTACTGTATAACAGTGTATACTGACCACAGTGACCGTGACATGTGTAGGGACACAGACAGACATCACAGGCTATGAGGAGGTCATACGTCCTATTATTACTGTATAACAGTGTATACTGACCACAGTGACCGTGACATGTGTAGGGACACAGACAGACATCACAGGCTATGAGGAGGTCATACGTCCTATTATTACTGTATAACAGTGTATACTGACCACAGTGACCGTGACATGTGTAGGGACACAGACAGACATCACAGGCTATGAGGAGGTCATACGTCCTATTATTACTGTATAACAGTGTATACTGACCACAGTGACCGTGACATGTGTAGGGACACAGACAGACATCACAGGCTATGAGGAGGTCATACGTCCTATTATTACTGTATAACAGTGTATACTGACCACAGTGACCGTGACATGTGTAGGGACACAGACAGACATCACAGGCTATGAGGAGGTCATACGTCCTATTATTACTGTATAACAGTGTATACTGACCACAGTGACCGTGACATGTGTAGGGACACAGACAGACATCACAGGCTATGAGGAGGTCAAACGTTCTATTATTACTGTATAACCATGTATACTGACCACAGTGACCGTGACATGTGTAGGGACACAGACAGACATCACAGGCTATGAGGAGGTCAGGGAACCACTTCCTCAGCATGCGGGTGGCCACTATAGCAGGAGTACTTTGGGAGTCAGCAGCGGTACCAATGTTGTCCTGTAACAGTTAGAATAAGAAATGATAAAAAGATATTTCAATTTTTTCAAAGAATTAATTTTCTGCTACTGTAGGAATGCCTCCATCACTCTCTTTAATACTTCAACTTTTAAATATTCAAACATCAATATTTGTTTCAAATATAACAATTTCACATAGATGAATGTCACCTAAACACAAACAATAGAAGTGTTAATAATGACCTGGAGATCTTGGTGACTGCATCTTCTTCATTGTTATATATAGTAAGGTAGCAACACAATTCCTCCGTGAATCAAGAGTCATTATCTACTGACCTAGATCTGAATCTAATATTTTAAAAGGTATACTACATTGACATTTCTATCACTAAAATGTACTTTTGTATTTTCAGCTAAAAGTTGTTTGCATTTCGCATATTTTGTTTAACATGCCTTTTTAATTTTGCTAGGTACACCAAATATCAGGACAGTCTTCAGTCCATTCTTGACCATGGGTTCCAGTGCTTCCTGGACACGGTTGATACCATACCGCGCTTGACCTGGCATACTGGCGATCTCCTGGACATCATCATCTTCATCTCTACATGTACCAATAAGTCAAAAACAAAATAAACAAGATTACGCTTCTCACCACTCAATCACAGCTTACCACTTCATTGAAGAACCTGTGTTCAGTAAGCCCTAACATAGATACACATGTACACTAGTGATCAATATACAGATTGAGAATTTTTCGTTAAAAGATCATAACTAATTTATCTGTGCTTTAATTTGACAGATTATGATAATCCTGTAAAAACCTTTCTACTACTATGCTTTGGACAAGTAAAATGAGTAATCTGACCTTTGACCTTCACTTATGACCTTGTCCTTGGAGCTGAGTATAGGGGTCTAGAAGATGCTACACAGAACATGAATGACTGAAAACATGTCTGACAAAAAAAGTATGAACTTTGACCTCAATTTGTAGCCTTTCTTGTCCACCAGAAGTTCAGGAAAGCACTGCATAAATAATATCATAATTAAAGAACAAAATAAAATGCACTAGAATTATTATTAATGTTAACCTATTTTGGGCAGATGCATGAATAACTTTACGAACTTGCTTTCAAACAGTATCTGGAAATTTCCTACAATTCCTTGTCAAATTATGTATGACAGCAGCAAAATCTAAAATTGAAGAGACTTGAATGTTTGAAACTGGTAGTGGTAAAGGTGTGCAGTCATTAGGAGATTGGGAACAGTATGATTGATGTGTCATAGCCCATAGGATAGAGGACTTTTTGTTGACAATAATTACTTAATCATAAAATGTTTTTTCCCTTTTAATGGTCATTATCACTTCTAACTTAACTGTTTGAAATAAAGATTGACTTCATAAATCAATGACCTCGGGCAGATGTAGCTCTACAAATACTGCCTTACAGAAAGTACATACGTACAATAATGTATGGTAACTTCATAATTGTTTGAAATAAATATTGACTTTATAAATCAATGACCTCAGGCAGCTATAACTACTGACACTGCCTCACAGAAAGTACATACATGTACTTCAATGTATATCAAACAAAGTAGCAACACAGTAGCAACATGATTAAGTTAAAGTACTCAGGTGTTCACATCTAACAAAATAAATACCTAAGTACATCTTTTTGTTTTGAATTCATTTCTTAATAATGGGCATCACACTCATAATAAGCATATATATATACAAGCATCAATAATACTCTAATTTTATTTAGAAGGGCATTGTCAACTACTATTTGGAAAGTAGTTTGGATTTAATAACAAAATGCATTCCTTGATCCTGAGCTAGAAATGAAATTATATTCATATAATAAACCAAAACTTATCAAAAGGATTGATCACAAAGTTTTTTTAACTGAAATCTGTCACTGAAACTAGTATACAGAACTTTCATTTATGTTTTATAACTTAGGCAGATGGGTGCATATTTTTATTATCAAACAGCAGCAGCTTGGTTTATAAACGGTTGAAAGATCAGTTACATCTGTATATGCTTCAATGGTATATAAATACTTTTCTAAATCTGTCAACAGCAAGGTCATAAAACCATATGAAATGAGAGTTCAATATTCAGTTCTGTAGGTGTAAGATATATACATGTGGACCAAACTGATTGGTTGGTCACAGAACATCCGGGAAGTCTCATGTTTGGTGTTCTTGTTAACATCTCAGGTGTGACATTTGAACATACAGAAACCAAGCATTCCCCTGAAACTTATCATGCTGGTACATGAAATGACACAGGTGATCGTGAGGATTTCTCGGGCCTGTGACTTTGTCGTGGGAAGATCTATGTGTCATAAGTATGATGTTACCTAAGGCTACACGACTAAGCAAATATTTATATTAAGACATCACTATCAGTCCTATATCATCACGCCTGGAGACATTCACTTCAAGGCTTTATAACATTTTTCAGTACTCTTTTAAGGTTTTGTTTAGTTTCAAGATGATGAGATACAAAGCAAATTTATATGACTTAGGTTAATAGTTAGCTCATAAATATTTATCTGTGCATCTTCAGTTTAAACATTTAACATATATATATGTATTGAGTACAATTTACTAAAGGTCCATAAAAATTAATTTCATACATGTATGACCTTAATCAATATAATACCTATATAAACTTATTACACTTAGAGTAATCATCCATAGTAGGATTTATATACTGTAAATGTTATTGTTCTTAATTGACAGATAGATACTATGGCCTGGGATATAGCTCATACTTTTGTTACCAGGCTATAGTAATTATTATGTCCCGGATTGTTGTCCCCATCATATTAATGAACCAATGATTGGCAATAAACATGAGATCCCAAAGGGAACTAATTGGGCACCCAACATTGTAAGATCTCCATTAGTTCTATGCATGTTTGATCTTTTCTCTTCATTTTTCTTCATTTTTCTTTATTGACAAGACATATCAGGTGAGGGGTGAGCAAAGCCAGTATTTGACCTTGACCCCTCGATCAGTTTGTAATTAATCGAGCCATCACTGCCGACTCAAGTGAAGATTCAAAATGCCTAAAGATAGGTGTTTGGAACATTTTTACCAGGTATTCGATGAATATTGATGCAATTCCTTCATCATCAGCCTATGGGAACCAGTTTGCTTTTCGGAAACTTTAATGTACTATCAACTATAACTATACAAAATATATACTATATTTGCTTTCATAAGCACCCCTCCCACTATACATGTAAGCATCCCTCCCACTATAAGCACTCCTCCCACTATAAGTACCCCTCCCACTGTAAGCACCCTCCCACTATAAGTGCCCCTCCAACTATAAGTACCCCTCCCACTATAAGTACCCCTCCCACTTTAAGTACCCCTCCTACTGTAAACACCCCTCCCACTACAAATGCATAAGTGCCCCTCCAACTATAAACACCCCTCCCACTGTAAGTACCCCTCCCACTTTAAGCACCCCTCCCACTATAAGTACCCCTCCCACTATAAGCACCCCTCCCACTGTAAGCACCCCTCACACTATAAACACCCCTCCCACTGTAAGCACCCCTCCCACTATAAGTACCCCACCACTGTAAGTACCCCTCCCACTATAAGTACCCCACCCACTATAATTACCCCTCCCACTATAGGTACCCCTCCCACTATAAGTACCCCACTCACTATAAGTACCCCACCCACTATAAACACCCCTCCCACTATAAGTACCCCACCACTGTAAGTACCCCATCCCACTATAAACACCCCTCCCACTGTAAGCACCCATCCCACTATAAGTACCCCTCCCACTATAAGTACCCCACCCACTATAATTACCCCTCCCACTATAAGCACCACTTCAACTGTAAGCACCCCTCCCACTATAAGTACCCCACCACTGTAAGTACCCCATCCCACTATAAACACCCCTCCCACTGTAAGCACCCATCCCACTATAAGGTCCCCTCCCACTATAAGTACCCCACCCACTGTAAGCACCCCTCCCACTATAATCACCCCTCCCACTGTAAGCACCCCTCCCACTATAAGTACCCCTCCCACTATAAGTACCCCCCCACTATAAACACCCCTCCCACTGTAACCACTGATCCCACTATAAGTACCCCTGCCACTATAAGTACCCCACCCACTGTAAGTACCCCTCCCACTATAAGCACCCCTCCCACTATAAGCACCACTTCAACTATAAGCACCCCTCACACTATAAACACCCCTCCCACTATAAGCACCCCTCCCACTATAATCACCCCTCCCACTGTAAACACCCCTCCTACTGTAAGCACCCCTCCCACTATAATCACCCCTCCCACTGTAAGCACCCATCCCATATTTTGTCAATTTAAAAATGGCATAAATTTGGTAATGACGAAAAAAAATCTGTTTCATATTTTGTGGAATATGTAACTGGGTCATATTGTTTCATAGTCTGCCCTGTCCCTTTATTTCTCTGCTATCTATTCAAGTACATGTAGACTTCATGGTTCCAATGAGATCTGTTTGTTTATCTCAGTGCCCATATCTGGCCATACTGTTCTTATACATAACTTACAAGACTTTTAGCTAGAAAATCAATTTATATATTATATATTTATACAGAGTTTGACAATGAAGTACAACACAACTATGAAGTAGTGAAAACACACAAAATGCAAAACTTACAAGTTACAATGTACCTCAGTATGATTGGAAGTAAAGAATTATTTAACCTTACAAACTGGGAAAACAGTTAACCAAACTGACATACCTGGTAAAATTAATTTCCAAAGCAAGAATTTACCATACTGTTTTACCTGCCTTACTTTGTAATGAGAGCTTAATTGTGTGATATATCTAAGAGAGTTTGCACCCCAAAACAACAATATACTATCAGAGGACTTGTTTGTAAAACATTTCAAACTGACACAAAACAGAAAATACTTCAGTGTCGACACACTTATAACTTTGATAACATCATCAACTCCCTTTATATAATTTATAATGAACTGTACATCATAATATAATAACCTAGACATTACAGTAATCATCTGAAGATGACTACAAGGTTTAAAATCATTTGTGATGACGAACCGTCTTTGTTTTGGTTTTTTATATATATTACCTAACTGAATACATGCCTAGTTCTGATTCTGATTTAATATGTAACATGACTAATCAAGAGTTGCATTGGGTTTTTTATATGCAATTTTCTGATAAAAAGTGTGTTATTAATTATCAATCATGTAGATAGGTGAACAGATCTATAATGTCAGGGCTAAGTGTCAAATGTACACGTCTGCTAATATGTGACAAAAATGATAATTTTATGACAAATTCTATCATGTCTGATCAGTATTTTACCTGAGGGCAGGTTGACACTGTCAGTAGACGTCATTACTAGACTACCAGTGACGTAGATAAGAAGGAAATAGGACAGAGATTTAACTTTAATACACAGTCAGACACAAGAAATTGAAAAACATCAGCTCTGACAGTAAACAAAATATTGAAAGTGTATCACAACATCCCACAATAATACATGTGTTATATGTTAGCTGTACAGTGAAGAACACAAATCTCAACTTTGTACCAGTTTGTTCTATAGGTCTGTCTGGCATTGATTCTTAGTTTCAATAAGAATGGTAATATTGAGTGTTCCATTCAACAGTAAATTCACACTTTTTGACCCCTATAAACTATAGTAATGCTGGGATATTAATCAAATAACACCTTTAGATAACAATTGGCAAACGTTTTTTACTTCGAAATATAATTGCAATTCAGATGCAAAATCTTCATATTATGTTATTACACAAGAATTACTTATAAGCAGTAATGTAAATACTAAATAGTATCTGCTTCATTTGGTTATTTTAATGTATATATTAGGTATTGTATAAAGAAAAACACTAGTAAATTCCTGTTGAGATCTCTATAACTTCTGCTCTGTAGTTCATTTTGATTGGTCAACACAAAAGGTCAGTTTTTATTGACAGCTTTTTCGGCCAATCAGGTAGCAAGTTGCAAAACAATCGCAAAGTTCTGGTCCAGACTATTCATTTTGAGCTCATCTTTGATTCCGTTTTATTAATAATGATAATTATCATACATACATGTATTTATGTAAATGGATATGGGTATACGCTATGTTACTTAACTATGCATATATTTAATAAATCTGTCTGATAGAACTGAAATTAAAGCTGAATCGAAGCAATAGCCTTCTGTTTCCATTTTGGGGAATTTAATGCCCTGTCAACATATGGGTATGAAGCTTTAAATTAAAGGGGCTGGTCGGGGAAAAAATGTCATATTTGCTAAAATGGCATACACATGTTTAAAATAACTTCTTATGAAATATACCGATTCAAATTTTGCTGAAATTCACTCCCTAAGAGTAAAAATTATAATTATATTAAAGAAATCCTAAATCGTCACCTGACAGTCTAAAACTCTCAATTGACCCAGATTAGTGATGTGACAACCATGTGACATATATAAATAGATCTGTGCTAAACTTACGCGGGGCTTCCCCGAGATTTCAGTGGTCAAAACTGGACATTGCAAGCAGAACTTGACCATCATATTGCGTGGTATAACTTTTGGAAGGCCAAAGAACGCATTTAGACCCATTTATTTTGCATTTTTTTCCCCGACCAGCCACTTTAAGACTATTATATATTTTCACTTACATACCAGATGCAGATGCCCATGACGAATCCAAACGATATTTCCGTACCTAAGAATGACCGGTTTGGTACTTTTTTGTAAAGAAAAAAATACTGGAGAATCCTGAAATATTGAACAGCAACTCTCTGGACACACACAGCATTCAGATACAAAGTTGAAAATAAAGTCTTAGTGTCAAAAATCTTATAAAATATTGAAAGGAACTTTGGGAAGAACCAAAAGTACAGAAACATCATAATACCAAAACGAATGAGTAATCTTAATTAAACAGGGAACTACATCCACTCCATTACTTCCACGGCTATAATCAATCACTAAGTTTCTTATGCCGAAATTTTAAAGTGAATTCTCAGAGCATAACAGCCCATTAAGCTTATAAAACACTGGTATGTCCCAAACTAGATTACAGTGCCTCACAGTTTAGGACCCTCACAACATTTGTCAAATTAACCATTTGAATAAAGTGCTAGGTTGAGCAGCGGCCACTGGGCAGCTCCGTCACGTGCACTGATGACATGATAAACATTTTACACTGGCCACCCTTATATCTTTGCTGTCTCCAGTTCAGACTTGTCATGCTGTACACATCCAGAACATCTTATCGTTGACCCCAGCTCAAGCCATCATCACCCATATGCCTTCAAACACATCGGAATGTCCCGAGATTACTATAAAAACTCATTCTATCCTACTGTCCTAGGACTATAACACAATACTGTCAATAGAATCTACTCCCTCAGCCTTTTGTTTCTGTTGACACTGTTTATGCTTCCAATGCCGCCATCTCAGTGTCTTACCTTTCACAACTCTAAATCACCTATGTTTTAATCTTTTTATCATGTAAAAATAACTAAATATGTGTGTTTTCAGTTTTGTAATCAACGCCTATCGACAAATCATCAGAATTGATGCCACGCTATAGAGTTCCGTCAATAGTTAGACGTGTCCATTCATTCAAGTCCAGTAGTGTGTGTACACTTTGTAAACGTGAAACTGCACACTCGAGCTCATACACTGTCAAAACATCCGACATCACACTGCTGTGCTGATGTAACGCCGGTCACGTTTTGACCTACAAAATGTTTCTCATATTTCTGTCATTACCGGAGCAGAAAAAGAAAGAAATATTATATCTTACGTGACAAAGATGGGGTAGATGAGATTCTCCGCACAAATACTCGTATTTGCCGTCTGCCATGAACGTAAAACTGGATGGTGATATCCGCTGTGAAGAACTGTGTGGCTTGCCATGTTGTTTTACAAAATAACCTTTCAACGTCAACTTTGCACCATGACCTTTCGGAGATCCCACGTGCTTCCGGTAATTATATTTAAGGCGGTAAAATATGAAATTGTCCATGTGTTGACTTGGAGGTTCGGCGTTGGTGTCATGACGCTGTTGTAACTAAAGTACATTCTGAGTTTGTACTTGTAGAGAAGGCACACAACTACTAATAATAGTGATCTCGGTTGGTTAAACTAGACTAAACGGAAACTGCTTGTTGCGCCCTCCTGTCCCCCTGCCCTGGACTGGAGTAAGTTAGCCCACCTGACATTATTTCGAGCCCCACAACGGAATTGTTCAAATCAGCCCTCTACCGTCACCTTTCAAACGCAAATTAGACCATCTCGTATCTTTTAAAAACAATCTCTTTCCATGTTTCAATCCTCTTCTGACATTTTATCTTCAAATTGTTGACTGAAGTTGGTCAGTACCATATAGAAGTAGAAGTAGAAGCCCCTAAATGATTCCACAACGAACATGGGCTAGCATCACCACTGCATTACTAGCTAGCCGATGTTCGTTGTCGATTAATGCAGTGGCGAAGCTAGCTAGCCCATGTTCGTTGTGGATTACAGTGGCGACGCCAGCTAGCCCATCATTGTTCGTAGTGGATTACAGTGGCGAAGCTAGCTAGCCCAAAATTAAAAAAAAAACAGCAGGAAGTATGGGCAAAAGACAAAAACAACTTTGGTAACTGTATGAACACATTTAACGAAGACAATACCTTCAAAACCAACACTGAAAAGAAAATGTTCAACTTCAACAAGGAAGTAAAAACTGTGTCTGAAAATATAACGGATTTCCTAGCGATATCGAATAGAATAGACAACAATCAACTGAATGGTGTGTCAAGTTGTAAAAAATCTGTCAAACTGGTAACTCAAAAGATGTAATCGTTAAAAGGAAGAAATACAAAGGATGGACGACGTATTGCAGGAAACAAACAATCGCTTGCAGAACATTCAACAACAAATAACTAAATTGGCAAAAGGTCAAGAGAGTAAACAGAAAGTCAAACCTACAAATAGTATTGGAAACAAACCTAATGACTATGAAAGATCTGACCTTATAGAAGGAGAAAGTAACACAATTTCAATAGAGACGTCTAACTTCTTTTCTCCACTGATCAGGTGTGATGATCTAGGGTCCCAGGTTGAGTCGGAGAATCAGTTTCGCGTTGACGCTCGCGCAACACTATGTGGTACATTTCAGCGACCTGTGTCTCGAGATACAGAATCAAGTCAACGGGTTACGGATATAACAAATGTCGCTCAACCCGCTCACCAACTCAGTCGGAATCCGATCGCAGTACCAACTGATGTTTGCCTAAGCGAGGTTAACCATACGTCAGATAAAACTGGAAGTGAAAGTCCTAACCCCAATCCTCGTCAAATCAAGGTTTACTGTCCCTCATCAGTGTGTCATCCTATTAGAAGTCGGAACAAAAACTGAGCGACAGATTTGTCGGTTTTAAGCCTGTAAAACAAAAACGTGTAAAAAGGTACTATATACATGGAATAAATAAATACACAGCATCGGAAAGCGCTATGAGAGACTTCTTAGAAGACAACGGTGTTAAAATAACATTCCTACGTTACTTCGAGAAACGGAACAAGAACACGGCATCTGCACAGTTGAATGTTCTAGACGCAGATTCGTCCGTTCTTGACAATCCTGACTTTTGGCCCCCGGGTATATACTCGAGGCCATGGACGCCACGACAGGTGTTTTGGAATGATCATAATGACCAAAAGTGACATAGTCAATGCCATGTGCTGGAGTTGTGAAGGGGTAATGGCCGGGATGCCTTATCTCCTTAACTGTCTCAACACTTACGATATAGATATATGTGGATTGTCAGAACATTGGGTGAGAGAATACCAATTGTCGTTTTTCAATAGTTTTAATCATTCTGGTTATAAATGTATTGTAAAACCTGTTCATGAAGTAGACCCCTACCGCTACAAATGTTGTATAAGAGGTGGTGTGTGCTTGTTATATAAGTCGCATCTTAATGTACAAGAAATCATTATAGACAGTCCTAGAATTGTCGGGCTTGAATTACAGTCACCTAGTGGAGAATATACATATTGGTTCTCAGTATATATGCCTGCTTCTTCACGGCCTATTGAGGTCTTTCAAGAACATATTGACATTTTAGAATCTTTATATGATGTGTACTCGGAGAAAGGTAAAGTGTTTATAATAGGTGACCTTAACGTAAAAATACGAGGCAACCGCTATCAGTTTACAGAAAACAATCGTTCTCGGTCATTCCAACAATTTCTAGATAGAACTAACATGATTTCGTTAAATGTTCAGTCTGAATGCATAGGTCCTGTATGCACATTTTACCCCGCAACGGATAACTCAACTGCAATTGATCATATACTAATTGAGTCAAAGTCCACAGATCTTGCCTTGTACTGTAAAGTTTTAGACGACAATGCAAATGTTTCAGAACACTGTCCTATTGTTTGTTCAGTACGTATACCCAAATCTTTTACGGATAGTACATCACGTTGTAACAGATATAAGTGGAAAAAAGCGTTGAATGACGGTTCAATATGTAATTATAAATGTTATGTAAAACGTTTACTGGATTGTATCACAGTACCTAATGAAAATCCATCCTTCCAAGATATAGATTGTTACTATAGCGACATATGTTCGGCCCTGCTTGAAGCAGCAGATAAGTGTATACCCAAAAATGTATATAGAAATTATCAAAAACCTTACTGGGATGAAAGTCTAACAACGCTCCATAATGAAATGTTACGGAAGAGATATGTGTGGATACGATCCGGAAAGCGTAGACGATATTGTCGAACATTTTCTGAATATAAAAACTGTAAAAAAGAATTTCGACGTCAACTCAGGAAATCATCTGAATCCTATATAAAAAGTCAATTTGCTGAAATTGATAGATCAGGCGAACTTGACCAGAACCTTTTCTGGCAGCTTTTCAAAAGGAACAAATCAGCCTCGAAGGTGAAACAAACTGAGCTGAAATATGAAGGGAAACTTTTCAGAGATCTCCATGATATTATAAAAGGTTGGTCTCTACACTTTAGAAATATATTTAAAAAAACACGATGCTAAAGAATTTGACTGTCATTTTCGCGACGAGATTGAAAACAGAATCAAAATGTTAAAATCTAGTATTCATTCTGATGAAGACTTGTTTTTATATGATATTTTTACTTCTAGTGAAATCAATCTAATTGGCAAAAAACCTGAAGTCAAATAAAGCAGGCGGACATGAAGGTCTGGTATATGAACATATTAAATATACAGGAAACTCTGTAATTTACCATATATACAGAATTTATTCAATCTTGTTGTTAAACAAGAATATATTCCTAGAAACTGGAAACAGGGAATTATAGTAACTCTATATAAAGGTCACGGAAAGCCGAAATATGATCCTAACAGTTATAGGGGAATAACCCTCTTGCCAGTATTTTTTAAAATGTTTGAAATGGCTATTGCAAAGGGAATAAACAATATAATAGAGTCTTTTTAATATAAGGCAAATGTAAAAAAAAAAAAATCAAAAAGAAATTCGAACATAGGCATGGTATTATCAGGGAGTACACATCCCTGGTATTATTAATATTACTATATTCTTTGTTTTTTGTTTTTGTTTACTGGCTACATAAACCAGTATTGTATCACTGATATTTAATAATATGTATATACGTTTGTGAACTGGTATGAACGTCACGATTGTTGTCATTTTGTAAAAAATGTATTATTCATGTACTATCATTGTATTATGCTCTCCAATTTGGAGGAAATAAAGATGATATGTTCGTAGTGGACTATTACAGTGGCGAAGCTAGCTAGCCCATGTTCGTAGTGGATTAATGCAGTGGCGAAGTTCAACTTGAAGTTGTTTATTCACTCAGAACCCTAACATTGGGAGTTAGTTCCTCCATTCAGACCCCTACGATACCCCTATATGGACTAGGTTTTCCCGTGACCCTCGGAAACCCCCGCCTTGGAGTTAGTGAACTTATAATGTTCTACCTTCTTGTCTTTGAGTTATGATTCCAGGGCCGTTTTTAAAGCGAGGTCGTTTTAACATGGTTATGTAGTTCTATTGTTCGCCAATACATAACAAAGTACATACAAGTAGGGCCGTTTCTACTAGAACCGTTTAAACTAGGACCGTTGCTTAACCGGCTGATATCGGCTGTTGGTACATAAACATGTGAAAATAAAGAGATTTTGTGTTAAGTTGTTTATAATCTTTATGTACCATGGTACACAAAGACTTGAATTTTCATATCATTGTGTACCATATGAAAGTGTACCGTGGTACAAAAAGATATGAAAATTCAAATATTTTTGTCAGGCTCTTGTCGGCCATCGTAGTATGTTTGTCCCCACCAAAAGAGTGCTCAGACTGGACTATATGTACAGTACAGTTTGATAAGAAAGCACGTACACAATGTGTTAAGAGAGTATTTTGGTGCTTGGAACACAAGTCGCGTCCGATATATATTTAACTGAATACGTCTTATGACAAGCCCACACGAAACAATAACATCTTGGACCTTACCATCACCAACCATCCAAGCTTAGTCCCTCGTATTGAAGTTATGCCTTGCATTTCAGATCATGACATTGTGTTTGTCGAATTCCTACCTTCTACTTTAAAGCAAAAACAAATACCAAGGCAAATTCCATTATACGAAAAAAGCTACCTGGGAATCTATGAAGAATGAGTTGTACTGATTATTTTTTTATCGTAAGCTTCAATTTTCTAACAAGGAGCATATTTCTGATACAAATACCATCTGGTGTGACTTCAAGTCATTTCTGAACTCTTTGGTGAATACACATATACCACACAAAATATCAAAACCAAAAGAAAGCCAACCCTGGATATCTCATGAAATTAAACATTTGATTAGTAAACGCAACAGATTATTTAGAAAATCAAGAAAGTCTGGTGATAAAGATCTAACAAAGAATTATAAAGAACTGAAACATTCCATCCAAAAATATATTCGGCAGGAGTATTGGAAATATATAGAAATCAGAGTTACTCCAGATGAGACCTCGGTCAATGGAACTTTCACATGCATGAAAAAAATTTGGAACTACATAAAACACAAGAAAATAGACTTCACAGGTATCCCCCATCTAAAGAGGACGGCAAACAAATTTCAGATTCCTATTCAAAAGCAAACCTACTCAATAAGCAATTCGAATCAGTTTTCTCTACATCCAAAAACATATCTCCTGACGTCTTTTCTAAAGAAAATTATATGAATCCAGATCAGATATATCCAACCATGAACACCCCTCTCGTTACCCCAAATGGTATTCAAAAACTACTAAAAAATCTTGATAGTTCCAAAGCACCAGGCGCAGACGACTTGAGTCCAAGAGTTTTGAAGGAATTGGCTAGTGAAATTGCCCCTATCTTGAGTATAATATTCAACTCGTCTCTACAATCTGGCACTGTTCCGCAAGATTGGAAAACCGCCGATATTGCTTGCTCCAATATTTAAAAAAAGGCCAAAAATATGATCCTGTAAATTACAGACCTATCTCACTCACTTGCATTTATTGTAAGTTAATGGAACATGTCAAAGTGTCACACATCATGACACATTCAGATCATCACAATATTTTGTATCCTCGCCACGATGGTTTTCGAACATTCAGATCCTGTGAGACACAACTTTTAGAATTTGTTGATGATATTACCAAAACTCATGACAACTCAAAACAATCGGATGTGTTAGTTATGGATTTCTCAAAGGCATCTGATAAGGTCAGCCACTCTCTTCTTACCAACAAACTCAGTCATTATGGCATAGATGATAAAACTACTTCCTGGATCTCAAATTTTTTAAAATATAGAACCCAATCAGTACTTGTTGAAGGCGTCAAATCTGAGTATGTACCAGTTTTATCCGGCGTCCCTCAGGGATCTGTGCTGGGGCCGAGTCTGTTGGCTTGAACTCCACAGTCAGACTGCGGATGATACCATCGTATATATGACAATTACGTCAGAGAAAGATGCAAGGACCCTGCAGTCTGACCGGGACAAACTAGCCCTTTGGGAGAAAAAAATGGTTAATGGCTTTCCACCCAGATAAGTGTTATGCTCTCACAATTTCTAAGAAAAAAATCACCTGTTATTTTTAATTATTCTCTTCATGGTCAAATATTAAAACATGTTAATTCTGTGAAATACCTAGTTGTAACCCTCAGATCAGATTTGAAATGGGACTCTCATGTAGATCAGATTTGCAACAAGGCAAATTCTACTCTAGCATTTCTCAGAAGAAACCTAAAAATTAGCTCAACAACATTTAAAGAACAGGCTTACAAATCCTTGGTAAGACCCTCTTTAGAATATGCTTGCTCTGTTTGGGACCCGTACACAAAAAATAATATCAACAAAATAGAAATGGTCCAGAGGAGAGGAGTCCGTAATGTGTCAAATCGCTTTCGGAAAACCTCTAGTGTAACAGATATGATTGGTACTCTTGGCTGGCGCAGCCTGTCGGATCGTAGGAAAGATGCACGCCTGAAGATGTTCTATAAAATACATCAGGGCACGGTGGGCATATCCTCGACTGACAGGATGCACCGAGCCAGAAGAATTCTTACAAATTCCCATCAGGTCATACCAACAGCAATACTCGAAAACACTAATTAGACATTAGAACTAGAACATGGGTATTGTTTTTATCTGTTAACTTAGGTCTATAGATATGATTACAGGAGTTATTTTCTCTTGAAATTCAGCAGCGTTACTTCCCTTGTGACTGACAGAGAACATTAAAATACCCCCTGCTTCAGATTTAATAAATATATATGGATATCTTTCGAGTTAGATATAAGAGAGCCATTCACTTCATGATGATGAGCGACATTATTTTATTTCTTTCACTATGGAATCTTTGTAAATATTTCGTTGAAAGTATTATCTCCCAATGAACTAGTGATAACAATATACGTATTTCTACATGAATACAACCATTTCCAAATAACTGGTGAAGGCATACGATGGTACAGTTCTACATGTTACAATGTTATATTTCTTCTCCCGGCTGCCATCTGAATAGTATTTATATTGGGCACTGCATGCCCCCACCCACCCAGTCATTTGGAATTAGATGTATGTGTACGTGTACACCATACCCAGAGATTGCCTAAAGGTCGGGTCTATACAAAGGTACAGTCATAGAGGTTATTTATTTAACAGGTGGGTTAACATGTCCATTTAAAATATTTTAGATTACAGAGAAACAAGAACGACTGTGTTTACTTCATAAAGGCAATTGATGGACAGATATCGAATTCAAATACATCATTGTTCAACTACAGAAAATCTGGATGAGCTGAGATTATTTCATTTTTTTTTTCTTTTCGTTATACAATTAAAATAAAAACGAACGCCTTGTTGTATCTTGCTACAAATTTATCAAAGTTATATTTTAATCTACATCAACGGAACCTTCACAAACGAAAATTTCGAGACCGAGCGGTAAACTTGATCCAAAAAGGCAATTCTACACCAACACCTAGCAATCTACACAAAACGATCACCTATAACAAACTTATACAGACTTTGGGTTGGTTTCATTTTGTTAACGTCCTATATACAGCTATGGTCATTTAAGGACGTACCTCGGTGTGTGTTGTGTATGCGTGCTTGCGTGTGTGTGTGCAGGAGACAGTTGGTGTGATTGCCTCCTTGTGATCGCGCGGATCTGATGCCAACTTTATAGTGCTATCCCACTGAAATGCCATGCCGAAAACACCAAGCACAGCATTCCGCCCGGTATACATTATACTGAAAATGGATGAACAAGTTGTTGCCGTTCCTCTTAATGCTGAACGTTAAGCAGGGAATAATAACTACCATTTTAAGGACTTTGGTATGTCCCAGCCTGGGGATAGAACCCTTTGCCTTCCTCTCCTTGGCGAATTCAAGCTAAAAGTTAGATGTTGCCAAGCAAAGCGCTGGGAAATAAAAGGTAGCTAGAAGTAGAAAGAGAGAAGAACATCCCAAATATTGCAATGGGCGCAGCCGATTAATACCAAACCTATACCAAACGGCAACCTACATCAAATCTATACCAAACGGCAACCTACAACAAATCTATACCAAACGGCAACCCACAACAAATCTTTACCAAACGGCAACCTACAACAAACAGTAACCTACAACAAACCTATAATAAACGGTAACCTACAACAAATCTATACCAAACGGTAACCTACACCAAATCTATACCAAACGAAAACCTACAACAAATCTATACCAAACGGCAACCCACAACAAACGGTAACCTACAACAAACCTATACCAAACGGTAACCTACAACAAACCTATACCAAACGGTAACCCACCACAAACGGTATCCTACAACAAATCTATACCAAACGGCAACCTACAACAAACGGTAACCTACAACTAATCTATACCAAAACGGCAACCTACAACAAACGGTAACCTACACCAAACCTATACCAAACGGCAACCCACAACAAACGCTAACTTGCACCAAACCTACAACAAACGGCAACCTACAACAAACGGCAACCAACAACAAACGGTAACCTTAACCAAACCTCTACCAAACGGTAACCCATAACAAACGGTAGCCCACCACAAAGGGTAACCTACATCAAATGGTAACCTACACCAAACCTATATCAAACGGCAACCTACAACAAACGGCAACTTACAACAAACAGTAACCTACAACAAACAGAAACCCACAAAAAAACGGTAACCTACAACAAACGGTAACCTACACCAAACTTATACTAAACGCTAACCTACACCAAATGGCAGCCCACCACAAACGGTCACCTACACCAAACCTATAACAAACGGTCACCTACACCAAACCTATAACAAACGGCAACCTACACCAAACCTATATATACTTAACGGCAACCTACAACAAACGGTCACCTACACCAAACCTTTACTAAACGGCAGCCCACAACAAACCTACATCAAACGGTCACCTACACCAAACCTATATTTCACGGCAACCTAAAACAAACGGTCACCTTCACCAAACCTATATTTAACGGCAACCTAAAACAAACGGTTACCTTCACCAAACCTATAACAAACGGTCACCTTCACCAAACTTATATCAAACGGTCGCCTACATCAAACCTTCACCAAACTTGTATCAAACAGCAACCTACAACAAACGGTCACCTACACCAAACCTATATATACTTAACGGCAACCTACAACAAACGGTCACCTTCACCAAACCTATTCTTAACGGCAACCTACAACAAACGGCCACCTTCACCAAACCTATATCAAACGGTCATCTACACCAAACCTTTAATACACCTATATACTTAACGGCAACCTACAACAAACGGTCACCTTCACCAAACCTATATATACTTAACGGCAACCTACAACAAACGGTCACCTTCACCAAACCTATTCTTAACGGCAACCTACAACAAACGGTCACCTTCACCAACCCTATAACAAACGGTCACCTACACCAAACCTTTAATAAACCTATATACTTTACGGAAACCTACAACAAACGGCCATCTTCACCAAATCTATATCAAACGGTCACCTACACCAAACCTTTAATAAACCTATATACTTAACGGCAACCTACAACAAACGGTCACCTTCACCAAACCTATAACAAACGGCAACCTACACCAAACTATACCAAGCGGCAACCTACAACAAACGGCCACCTTCACCAAACCTATTCTTAACGGCAACCTACAACAAACGGTCACCTCTACCAAATACTATAACAAACGGCAACCTACAACAAACGGTCACCTTCACCAAACCTATACCAAGCGGCAACCTACAACAAACGGTCACCTTCACCAAACCTATAAAAACTTAACGGCAACCTACAACAAACGGTCACCTTCACCAAACCTATATCAAACAGCAACCTACAACAAACGGTCACCTTCA
This sequence comes from Mizuhopecten yessoensis, assembly GCF_002113885.1. Classification (NCBI taxonomy): domain Eukaryota; kingdom Metazoa; phylum Mollusca; class Bivalvia; order Pectinida; family Pectinidae; genus Mizuhopecten; species Mizuhopecten yessoensis. The sequence goes on from NW_018408167.1 coordinate 119,400, forward strand.
CCAAACCTTTAATTTAATAAACCTATATACTTAACGCTACAACAAACGGTCACCTTCACCAAACCTATATCAAACAGCAACCTACAACAAACGGCCACCTTCACCAAACCTATTCTTAACGGCAACCTACAACAAACGGTCACCTCTACCAAATACTATAACAAACGGCAACCTACAACAAACGGTCACCTTCACCAAACCTATACCAAACGGCAGCCTACAACATACCTATTCCAAGCGGCAAAGTACAGCAACCGGTCACCTACACCAAACCTTTAATAAACTTATACCAAACGGCAATCTACACAAACGGAAACTTAACCAAACCACAACCTTCAACAACGGCAACCTAAATCAAACGACAACTTACGCAAACGGAAACTGAATCAAACGACAACCTACAACAAACCGCAACATATACCAAACGATAATTTACACCACACGACAACCTACACCAAACGGCCAACTATACACTTCAGTCTTCCGGATATGGCATATATTGACATACGAGGGTGACGTCCATCTTCTAGTTGTTGATAGTGCTTCAAAGTGAGTTGAGGCATCTCCACTGAAAACACAGACATTTGTGGAAATCTCAATTGTCCTTTTTCCCAAGAAATCCTCACAGCTTGTACTGATTTTTTACTCTGATATCAGACAAAAGTCAGAAATTCCTCTATTCACTCATTCAAGCTTTATACAATGTTCCAGACAGAGCAAGCATTATCTGATGGATCTGTTACAGTAAGGATTATTGCACATAGCCTGAAGTTCTACCAAGAATCCAACCAAGGGCTCACGCGGAGCATATGCTGCACACACAGTTTGATCAATTACTGATATTAGTAATAACAGAACATCACACAATTTACATGACGGATATAATACATCAAGATATGTCAGTCATGATGGCTTACCGCATGACACCAGAAACTCGGTCAACACGAAGTTTACATCTCCATGCTCTTTTGACAGCGGATGAGGATGCCCTTTGACTTCGACTAGTTTCCGTAATCGGCTTTGCCGCAGAAGTTTGGTGTTAATATCATAACATTTTGAGAATTCGGATATAATGAATGAATTGGCAAAGGTCGACGTAAAAACTGCAATGAAAAAGTTACTATAGACTACAAGTAGAAAACTTATAGTTTTAGTACTAGGAGTCAAAATAATTTGGCTTCTGAGTTACCCCTACCCCCGGTCCATATAACACTGTCTTACAGGAATTCGCCCATACACCATGACACAACCATCATACGTAAAGAACGTAGTTAGAAATGTGTCAACGTTCATACAGGGACTGGAGAATCGCTTGGCCAAGGAGACATCTAGTCCATGGCTCCTATGTGACAGTCAAAATCGCGGCACACAGCGACAAATGTCATGGTACATGTACATGGTTTGATGTCTATAAATCCCATGAAATGTTCCCTTTGAAATCGAGATTGAAATAAAGTTGACTGCACTTCGCCCCAGCGGAGCCACGCGTACCAAGTTGCATGTCTAAACGTGCATTATATGCCGCATTACCAGACAATGATTAATAACGGCTTACATTGGTCATTTAAATAACACTACAGAGCACGTTTCTATTTGTGAATAGTAATGCTTCATTACGAAATGCTGATACTTATTTCCAAATAAATACTGCGTCATCGAGCATTATATATTTGACAAGCTGAGTACTGAATATAACTTTTAAAAACGGAAGATTGTATCGTGTAACTGATGTCAATGTTCTTTTACCACGGACTTAAGATGGCGAATATAATTCCGTTGTTTTACTTTTTATATGTTACAAGTTGTCTAATTTGTTTCCTGCTATAATTTATAAACATCGTTATAAATGAAGACGGACAAACGATCGATATACTCCGACGCGCCGTTATGTATCAAGGTTGTGCCAGGTAAATAGCTAGAACACAAGGTTGTAAACACATGTGTGCGACAATTCAAGGAGTTAATGAAATTACAATACACCTGATAGTGTGATCTGTTCTGTGTGTATACAATTTTAGCTGTCAAGATGGACGATCGCATCCTGAGTAGACTTTCGTTATGAATACACCACAGGGCAGCTTGTAAGAACACAAGGGACGGGAATATATAGTCTCCGAGCATATGCATGTTTATTTACTGGTACCGCATTGATTGTCACATGTAGTATACCTGTCACTATCATGAAGTCTATCGCAACTTTCATTTTTATTCAGATCACGTGTGCGTTGTACGCGTCCTTGGTTCTGGTTGATTTCCCCGGGGTTTTCCCGCGGCGAACTACACACAGGTAACACTGATTCCAGTTTGATTGGAGTCGACAGCGTGTTGACAACCCGCGTACAGACCAGACATTGCCTGTGTAGGTCGGATTTACTGTGAGAATGCCAATACGAGGGGGGAGGCGAGGTCGGCGGGTGATGGACGAGGAAGAGCCCCTCCCTGAGGAGGTGGAGATGGAGGAAAACTTGAGGAGGGAGCTACAAAACGTAAGTACAACGCGTTACTATTACCAGGCTGTAATCCCTAGTTGCAACAACGCCGTCGATAGCCCCGCCTACCCGTACATGTAAATAAAATTCATTACATTCACCCTAACGTGGGACACTGGCGAAGATACTGGAGCACCAAAGACACCTCCACATCCATAAAATACAAAAAAATCGAAATTGAAAGTGAAGTGGCAGGCGTGTCTAGTCAGCTTTTAAAATAGAACAGATTTAAAACAAAAGATAACAAGATTTTTGCACTACCTGTTATTATCTATACACTGTTATGTTTTCTGTATTGATAACCACGTACATATTGTTGATGTTTTGTAGAATCCACTTACATATTGTTGATGTTTTGTAGAAATGATACGTTATCTATAAATGCTGGTTAATGGGGAAAGCTGACTAATCTAAATGTAGTTTAATCCTGGACCGTGTGAGACACACCCGTGACCGAGTAACGATATAGATTGACTCATAATGTTACATGTATTATGTATCGTCAGTTCTTCCTGTTTTTGCCACAGAAATACTTAGACTTGTGTATGTTTATATAAGTCTTGTACATATATTGTGACAAGATCAGTGTAATATAGTTCAGTATAAACACTGGTGACTTATACATGGAATTCCATATTAAATGATAGAAATGTCTCTTGAATTGACAACAACTAAATACCTGGTAATATAATATTTGTTTTATTGTTTTATTGGGGACACAGCTATCTAGTATTTTCCACACTGAACCATACATCTTGTGTTCTCCACAACATCCCCTTACCTACCTCTACACGGTACCTTCAATAACCGAGTTCTTGGATTTAATTTAATGTGTAACTTTAATTTGAAAGACTTCATTGTTAGCTAATCCCCGCACTAAGTAGTGTGTAGAACATTTAGGACTGGCAAAGAGCTGGCAACAGTGTTGCTATACTGGGTTTAAGTCACTTACATGGTCAAATCATACAGGTGTACAGTGTATAAGTACATACAGTACACAGGTAAACATTATATAAGTAACTACAGTATCAAATAATATATGAAAATGTGGAATAAAAATGTTGGTAAACCAACACAATTATCCAGAAAGTATAAAATAATGTGAAGATGTACCGTAATAGTGTATACCACACTATATAGGTTGTTCAGATGTGTATACCACAATATTATATTTTACATTGTATGAACTATACAATGTTAAATAACGTAGAGGTGTATACCCAGATATAGGTTGTTAATACATTGTAAAATAAAATACAGTTGTATACCACAATATTAGTTGTATCAAAAATAACTACAAGTGTATACATACAATGTACCACAATATAAGTTGTTAATACAGTGTAAAATAACTTGCAGGTGAAAACTACAATATAAATACATAAAAGCACTTAAATGTGCTATTTAAAGCTAAGGTGTACCACAATATTTGTATTTACCTTGTGTAATTATATACAGGTGTATACCACAATATAAGTTGTTAATAGAGTGTAAAATAACTTGCAGGTGAAAACTACAATATAAATACGTAAAAGCACTTAAATGTACTATTTAAAGCCAAGGTGTACCACAATCTTTGTGTTTACCTTGTGTAATTATATACAGGTGTATACGACAATATAAGTTGTTAATACAGTGTAACATAACTTACAGGGGAAAACTACAATATAAATACATAAACGCACTTAAATGTACTATTTAAAGTTAAGGTGTACCACAATCTTTGTGTTTACCTTGTATAATTATATACAGGTGTATACCACAATAGAAGTTGTTAATACAGTATAAAATAACTTACAGGTGAAAACTACAATATAAATACATAAAAGCACTTAAATGTACTATTTAAAGCTAAGGTGTACCACAATATTTGTGTTTACCTTATATAATTATATACAGGTGTATACCACAAAACAGGTATATTTACAATATATAGTATGTACAAGCTAAAAGGCAGTATATTGAAGTGGATTATCCTTACGACATTGAGCTGAAATAATTAAGTTCATTTTGGACCCCACCCCCTTGCATTGCTGTATAATACTTTGATAATGTATATTAGTTTTGATATGAAGCAGGTAAGCTCCAACTAAGGCCAAGCTCTGTGGTTTATTTTAGTGTTTTGATAACCAATATCTTGAAAGAAAGGTATTTTCCTGTGACCTTTTGTGATTTTCCAATATGCCTCAGAAATGAAATCTATGAGAAGAATTAACCGTTTTTCTCTAAGACCATAATACAGGGATAGTGATATTTATTGCCGAGCAGAGTGAGACAGGATCTCTTTCTTCTTTGTTGAGTTATTTTATTTTGTCTTACATGCCAAGAAGAGTGAGGTGAAGCATCTTTCTGAGGTTGTATGAATATACTTAGAATGTTTGTGTATAATACATGAAAAAAACAGAGGCTAAAAAAGGTGGGGAGGAATCTGTCCGAATCCTCTGGACACTACTCCACCCCAACCCTCTTCTGTCCAATGTCCATGTCATACTCCACCCCAACGCTCTTCTGTCCAATGCCCATGTCATACTCCACCCCACCCCTCTTCTGTCCAATCTCCATGTGATACTCCACCCCAACCCGCTTCTGTCCAATGTCCAAGTTATACTCCACCCCACCCCTCTTCTGTCCAATGTTCATGTCATACTCCACCCCAACGCTCTTCTGTCCAATGCCCATGTTATACTCCACCCCAACCCGCTTCTGTCCAATGTCCAAGTTATACTCCACCCCAACGCTCTTCTGTCCAATGCCCATGTCATACTCCACCCCAAACCTCTTCTGTCCAATCTCCATGTCATGCTCAACCCCAACCCTCTTCGGTCCAATGTCCATGTCATACTCCACCCCAAACCTCTTCTGTCCAATGCCCATGTTATACTCCACCCCAACCATCTTCTGTCCAATGTCCAAGTTATACTCCACCCCACCCCTCTTCTGTCCAATGCCCATGTTATACTCCACGCCAACCCTCTTCTGTCCCATGTCCATGTTATACTACAACCCAACCCTCTTCTGTCAATGTCCATGTTATACTACAACCCAACCCTCTTATGTCCAATGTCTATGATATACTCCACCCCAACGCTCTTCTGTCCAATGCCCATGTCATACTCCACCCCAAACCTCTTCTGTCCAATGCCCATGTTATACTCCACCCCAACCCTCTTCTGTCCAATGTCCATGTCATACAATAACAATGTCTTGACAAAAGTTGAAGATGACAGTAGAGAAAATGTGGTTTTGTTCCTATTCAAAAGTGTTTGGCAATATTCACAGGGAGACTTAATTCATTTTTTTTTAAATTAATAACGAAAATGGGACCCTAAAATAGAATATTGGTGGTAAGCGGGATGGGAAATGAAATAAAGCATCAAGTTTTACTGAATGAATTGTTAATATATGTGAATCTTTATATTTTTACATGTCTGGTGCTGTTAACAGAAATTCAAGCCCATGTTTGATGAGGTAAGTACTGCTGCATCTATTTCATTATCTATTTGAATGCAATAATATAACCATATCCACCTTACGTAACAAATATATTCCTCGTTATTATTGCACAAACCCAAATATTTATAAGTTTAAAGGTCTTTTATCATTATGCAATCAACGAGTTCTGACAGGTTTATCTATTTTCCTAACCAAAATGGCTCCTCTTTTGTGAATGATGCATATGTATAACTGTTAATAGTTAAATAACTTGTGAATTATATGTATGGTTGTTTTTTATGTTTGTTTTGTATTTTCCATTGTATGTCATATCATGTTACTATACCGTACCGATTCTAAATTGAACTGTCCATTGTACTTCATTTTCCATATCTGCAACTTTATTTCCTCATGTAACACATATTATGTGTCTGAGTGTCAATACAATCTTGCCTTGTATACATGCATGCACCTGTCCATCCTGTCAAAATTTAATATATGAATTCATGTACATGTACCTCATGTTACACATTTTCATGTGTCTGAGTGTTGGAAATAAAATCTGGAAAATCTGAAATCTGCATCTCGATCTAAACTCACTGGCAAAGCTTTTGTATAAATTGTGATCCATTATTAAATATATTTATGTCTGATTCCAAGTCATTATCACCGTGGTAAGCTTGTAAGACATGTAAACTGCACAAAAACAACAAGAACACCTCGAGTGAATTGAAAATGTCCGTTTTTATTCAAAATGACATGTTTATAAATGTAGATAGGTAAGTATACAATTTTATCTTGCCAAGTTTTTAGTGAAATGTACTTAATTAACAAGTCTAAGATCCAGGGTACAAAAGTGCCTCACAACAGTATAAAGAATGTAACAATTACATGTATTCATTGTTTGATGGGTATTTTGATAGAAAGTAGAGTTAGCACCAATTTTCCTGTCAGTGATCTGTAGCTATATATATAATGGAGGTTTTACCTGTAGATTGACCCAGAGTTTGTGTAAGCTATGATCTGTTCTGACATTGACCCACAGTTTGTGTAAGCTATGATCTGTTCTGACACCAGTTAGAGTATGTGTAACACTTTATTACTCACACTTGTTTACACTGGTCAGTCTATGTGTCTGTGTCATGGTGTGATAGAGTCCAGTACATTAGATTTTGACATATCGATTTATTAGAAGATTATACTTGGATTTATTGGTCAACGACTACTGACCAGTGTAGACTTGTGGGTCAGTGGTGTGGTATATACGGTCAAGGAACTATGTGTCAGTTAATGTGTCTGCATGTGATACATAAAGATATACCTCTGAACCCAAACATTCCAACATAATCTTACACAGAAAATCCTCTAGGAGTTCATGTATAGTTGAATGTAGCTATGTAATGTCTTATTGAAATCACATCATTAATATCTAGAGCAAACTGTTATGTATTATGAAATTTATGATGAGTTATGATCTATCTTTAATTCAATATCATTTTAACAAGTCACCTTTTAATTTATTTTACAGCATTTTAAATAAAGTACACAGTTTTTACATGTGCATATATTAATATACAAACCTATCTGTCAATACCATGGGAAAACATGACATTATTGTACACATTATTGTACACAACAGTTGTTTAGTTTGGCCTTACAAATAAACCCCATATCACTTTTAATTGAATTTAATTAACAGTTTTGTTGGCCTATACACGTTTCAGTGCGATAGACTGGTACATTACCAGGTATTAAGTAAAAACGTTTCAGTTGTCAATTAATGTGTCCCATTACAATAATTAACCTTTTATACTGTAAGTGTGAGACAAAACTGGGGGTTTATGATCCTTTAACCCAGATATATCAGAGCAGTGCGAAGAAAGTCTGGTTTAGTTATCAAGGTAATTAATATAATATTGATCTGAATTCGAAGGTAATTAAGATATTGTGGATATTTTATTCACTCTCAGGTAAACTCTGTGGTCATAGCTTTGTGTTTCCTCTGACAATCTAGGCTCTGAAAATAATTTTACTGTTTGAGGTGGGTCAGGAATGCAGAAATATCTTGCATAGATTTTTTCATTCAAAATTACTTTCCCATGAAGCTACACATTGTAAATGATTTTACTTTCAGTGGTTGTGGAATGTATCATTTACATTATAGTTACATGTGTAGTTTAGCTCAGTGATCCGCATATAAGAATCCAATTGATGTTCCTATTATAAACTTTATACCAGAGAAATTGTGGAAATGTTATCCAGTGTCGTTGTTTACAGTCTGTCCTTACACGGTCTGAGAAGTGCCCTTCGTTACTAAAAAATACTTAACAAGGAAAACCCACAAAACCTCTATTACCACAAGATAGGGATACAAATACTTTACAAGGAATACACACAAGCCCTCTATTACCACAAGATAGGGATACAAAATTCTTAACAAGGAACACACACAAGCCCTCTATTACCACAAGATAGGGATACACATACTTTACAAGGAATACACACAAGCCCTCTATTACCACAAGATAGGGATACAAAATACTTAACAAGGAAAACCCACAAGCCCTCTATTACAACAAGATAGGGATACAAAATACTTAACAAGGAATACACACAAGCCCTTTATTACCACAAGATAGGGATCCAAAATACTTAACAAGGAACACACACAAGCCCTCTTTTACCACAAGATAGGGATACAAAATACTTAACAAGGAACACACACAAGTCCTCTATTACCACAAGATAGGGATACAAAATACTTAACAAGGAATACACACAAGCCCTCTATTACCACAAGATAGGGATACAAAATACTTAACAAGGAATTCACACAAGTCCTCTATTACCACAAGATAGGGATACAAATTCTTAACAAGGAATACACACAAGCCCTCTATTACCACAAGATAGGGATACAAATTCTTAACAAGGAATTCACACAAGCCGCCCTCTATAACCACAAGATAGAGATACAAAATACTTAACAAAGAATACACACAAGCCCTCTATTACCACAAGATAGGGATACACATACATAACAAGGAATACACACAAGCCCTCTATTACAACAAGATAGGGATACAAAATACTTAACAAGGAACACACACAAGCCCTCTATAACCACAAGATAGGGATACACATACTTAACAAGGAATACACACAAGCCCTCTATTACCACAAGATAGGGATACAAATTATTAACAAGGAATACACACAAGCCCTCTATTACCCCAAGATAGAGATACAAATTCTTAACAAGGAATACACACAAGCCCTCTATTACAACAAGATAGGGATACAAATACTTTACAAGGAATACACACAAGCCCTCTATTACCACAAGATAGGAATACAAAATACTCAACAAGGAATACACACAAGCCCTCTATTACCACAAGATAGGGATACAAAATTCTTAACAAGGAATACACACAAGCCCTC